>NW_022990947.1:2798199-3010699 GCF_902827175.1 Gymnodraco acuticeps
GAGAGAGAGAGAGAGGGAGGAGGAGGAGAGAGAGAGAGAGAGAGAGAGAGAGAGAGAGGGAGAAAGAGAGCGACAGCTGGAAAGGAGGGAGAAATAAAGAGTAAAAGAGAGGGTGGATGTAGAAACACCCTGATAGTGGTCTGAGGCCCGAGAGCAAAGGAGAAGAGAAAGAAGTAGGGGAAGGACTTCAAGAGGATGAAAACAAAGATAGAGAAATATAATAAATGAAAGTGAAAGAATGAAAAAAGACAGAAAAAACAGAAGGAAGACGGGATAGAAAAGAGAGGAGATACAAGAAAGAGGATACTGAGGAAAAAGAGAAGTGGCCTTCCATTGAGAGAGAGAGAGATGTAACATATTTGCAAGATATTATATAAACTTGGATTCATGAAGATCAATAAAAATAACAAAACGTTGAGAGGTGGGTTGAGAAAGCTCTTGACATGTTTTAATTGAAGTCAGGCATTGATTTTTAAAGGTGCCAACATGTGAGAAGGTTGCAGTTTAGTATGGACATTGACATCAGCTCTTGAAATACCAAAGTGTCTGCCCCAAGCTATGATTTTAACAAAAAGCATAAATATTTTTGATGTCATAATTACTGCCGACCATTGAGGCGAAACATAGTCAACATTGCACTGGTGACACTGAAGTCTCATGGGGAAAGACGATCCAAAGGACAGGTCTAACGTTATACCATATAGTCTTCCTTTTGTAAAAGGACATGAAATATGCACACACTTACAGTCACACTCCACTGAGCTATCGGAATCACTGTATTAACAGGGTACTTATAACAGTAGATTGTCCTAACAACCTATCTTATACTACATTATATGGTACTACATACTCTGCTCTAACAAAACCATACCTCATACAGGGCAATACACCCAGATGGAGTCAACATAGAGCAACAATATGGAAGTCAGCGAGCCCTTCAAGTTTGAGAGTTGCTGATGTACATGTATTATGTATATGTACCTTTTGTATTCAAAAGGAAACCATATTTGCCCCAAATTGACCAAAAACAGCTTTATGATAATAAACAACAACAAAGAAGAAACAAATGCTGTTGAACATGTATGATAAATAAATCCCAAGTCTACTACAAATGAACAGCCCCAAAGGCCATGCTGCTTACACATAGGATTGATCTGATTAGTTCCTGAGGAGTGATGCACATGAGATCAGCCTAACTGGCTTAATAAAGATCACATTTAATTGTGTTGACAACAGAGTCAGAATGCTCCTTCAATGACGCTAACCAGGACTAATAAAGGGAAGAACATTGTGAGACACTGTAGAATAAAGGTTCTCCCTCAGGCATTCCTGACAATTCCTGGTAAGAAAGTATACATATGTGTTTCTGTTGGCATGTATGAGTATGGATTCAATAAGAGGCATTGCTAGCAAGAAGCTGCTTTGTTGTGCCGAGTTTGGCAGCTTCAAAGGTGCCCTTTTGTGTCCCCCTCATGTCTCTACATGCTTCCCCTCTCATTCTCTGCTGTTCTCTTCTCTAGTTGTGGGCTAAAATATGTTCTCTTTTTTTTAAGAACCTACTAGAACTGGGGAATCAAAATCTGAAAATGTGCTATTTTGTAGCTGGAAATATTTTAAATCAATGTTGCTGTGTTAGATATTAGAATGAAGTTGTCCTAACTTACAGGTATCCATTAGTCTTTACTTGTTTCATTACTACTAGCAGACCCTATCTGTTGGCTTACTTGCTGTGTTCCTTCTTTGATTGACTGAGTGACTGGATTTCTAGATGTCTACATAACGGATGGGTTCATTAGATATCTGGCTGCAGGCTGGCAGCCCGGTCCCTTGGCTCTGTGACTGACTGACTGATTGACTTGCTACATTGCTGGCCTCTTAGATGAATACATGCTTCCTCATTCTCCTGCCCAGTAGCAATACACCCCTACACAAGCTGCACTCAACAGAAAAGACAACTGCACAGACTCCTTCCCAGGGCAGCTGAAGAGTTTCACTTGGAATGAGTCATCTCGCTGATATACCCTCAAGCTAAATCATGATAAGTTTAAATAATAAATCATACTGTACAAAAAGTGCAATTATGGTTGTTTTAACCAAACTACCAGAGTAGAGGTATCAGAGTAATATTTTTTTAAAACATTATTTTGATAATTTCATTTCTAGATTGAAATGAATCAAACAAGTAATAAGTACATCAAGTCCTTGGATATATGAGGGCTTCGGACACAGACTCCATCTCTCAGTGCTGGGACAAACTAATCAGAGAGGAACAAGATTGGACCAAATGCCCTTGATCCTGCTTGCACGTGTGCTGTAAATCTGAAGGGATGGCTTTGAGGCCAAGACCTTTTGTGTAGAAGGTGGTACATGCTGCGACACAGAGCCTTCTCAGGGGAGCGTGTAAGACATGTGGTATCTTTGTTACTTGACTTTTACCTGTTTGTGCTGAGGGTTAGTGGTGCCTCTGGGCAGGTGAATGAATGTCAGCAACCTTGCTAACTAAAGTTTCTAGAATCTTCTACTTTAATATCCTAGTCTTAGCTGATCAGAGTTGTTCAGTTCAAGTCTAAATTAAGTGCTGGTATTTCTTGATTGAGGAATAATGTAACAGTGGCAACACAATATTATTATGTATTTATAATCTTCTTTGTTTTGTATTTTTGAATTGTGTTTATTCATAAAATGCCTATGTATAATATAAGAACATATGTTACGTATATAATACCATTTGCATAATTATATTTGTATAAATGGGTTACCAGCTGCTCCTTACAATAAGGATGACATGTTATACAGCTTTTTTCACATATCTCTAGATGTTTTCCAAAGCCTTAAGTCTTACAAAACAAAATAATGATGTCTAGTTTTTTAAAACTCTGCAATAACAGCCGGCTGTTCAAAGCTACAGCATCTCATTAAAGAATTTACCTCTCCATTATAAGTGCGCCATAATATTCCATCTAAAGTCAGAAGTAAAACATGATTACTCAAATAGTATCACATGTTATGTTCGTGTCTAGTTTGAGTGAAAAGGGCAGAAAGAAAATATAAATGGGAGAAACAAGATGTTAAAATATTGAAGTTATAACCCTCAAATTGTTAGAAGAGCCTCTAGAGGTTGAGACAAAACGAAATGTTCTTTCAAATTTAAATCAAAAGACAAAATATTGTGTATGCTTTATTAAATACCATATCTCCAAAATCTGTAATTATGGGTAATGTAATGAACACTTAATACAGCATCTCCAGGCATCTAACATGCTTGATTAGAAACAAATGTGCATGGCATTAATTATATCACACTGTTGGTTTTTAACCAAGATTATTAATCTAAGTCGATGTCAGCTTCCTAAAAAATAAATACAAAAAAAAACCATAATAATCTAACTCCAGAAATACCGCATGAATACCAATGTTGAAATGCTGCAGAAGAATCCCAACAATTGTTAAAATGGATAATCTGACAATGAAATAACTTTAGTTAGGAAAAATGTAAACTGTACTTTGGTAGCTTTTGATTTATGTGTGTACGTGTCAACAGATGCTTCAGGGTGCAAACAGACTCAAAGCTATACACACAGACACACTCACTTAAAGCACGTAAACATCTCTGCACAGTTATTTTATTTATTTAGAGCGCGATAAACAGGGACCATTTCAAATTGAAGAACTGTTGTTTCCTGCAGGTTTGAAGCACAACATTATTCCATGAGCCTACTCATCTGCATCAAACACATTCTCTGTTTCTCTGCCTGCCTCGACCCTTACTTCTGCTCCCTGCCTTCCTCCTCCCCTCCCCCTTCCTCCATCCTTGTTGACATGCCTAGGTAGCAGAAGAGGAGAGCTGCTTTGAAAGCAGCCGAGTGGCAGGCACATCCAGAAGGGTTTTATAAGGATGTGGTTTTCTTGTAAAGCTCTGAATCTCACCACTGAGCAAGCACTTTCTGTCCTCAGATTATACCCCTCTACTCTCTGATGACTTGCAGGAATCGTTATTATTTAATTTTTTTTACCATCTACTTCTCCTCTAGCACTTCAATCACTCTCGACTGACGGTGTCGCAGTGATTATAAACAACTTGGGGAATACATATTACGGGGTTGGGGCCTGGGTGACAAGTGGAAAAAATGAGGGAATAGAAAGAGGGATGAGGAGGGTGGAGCGCATGCATCACTCTTCCAGCACCTCTCCTGCCTCCTGCTCTTCAATCTCTCCATTGTACTGCTGGCTATCAACCAGAGCAGGGGGGGGTTTCCATGCGGTTAGCAATTTTGTCAAGCCGTCAAATGCCACCAGTATAAGGGTACAGCAGCTCGGTCATTTTGTGGATTTGAGCTAGGATGCATAAAGTTTAGGATTTTGAGATGTGTTAAATAGTATCTCCCTTCCCAGCATGCTCTTTGATTTCCTGTAAGAACCTTAGGCAATCAGAAAAACACCATGGAAAATAAGTATCAGCACAAAAACCTTAAATGACAAAGAATGTACATAAGCACAATTTGAAATGTGTATTTGTGGGACATTTGCTTTTAGAAGAGTTTCAGGGAGATGTTTGGGATGACGATGTTGTTGATGTATGAGGGCAAAAGTGCAATGATTAAAAAGAGAGGAAAAAAGAATGGCAAATGGCATAAGCCTGTTTTCTTTTGTTTGCTTATATTTCTCAAAATGTAATATTCAATAGACAATAATTAATAAAGTCTACCAACAATCATAACATTGTAAGGGTTATTATGTTGATGTGAAAGTTAGTCTTCAGCTCATGTAACATCTGGCTAATTGCATTCATCACTCCAACTGCCAGACGACGTTTAATAAAAGGGAGATTTAAACAGATTGTTATACGACTGCCAATATTTGGATTGTGATAGAAGAGGTCTACACTGTATTTAGCAAATACAATTTGCACTCAGGACCTTTTCACACATTTTCTTTCCCGTTTTGTTTCAAGTATTCAGCACTAACATTTGTTGAGAGTACAATATATCAATATCATTTACATATTTATTTAATTTTGTAATCTGAAAGGGACAATGTTAGGGATGCACGATATTGTTTTTTTGAAACCGATACCGATAACTTCCTGCTTCTCAAGACCAATAATACAAATTCTTTACGTCACTAATTATTTTAACGCGATTAACGCATGTGTATTTTTTTTCCTCGGCCGCCCCGTAGTTTCAGAGCGCATCGAGTTTAAAATACCATCTACAAGCTGATGCTGACAGCCGCACTCCTGCCGCCCGCTTGTGGCAGACCACACTTCCACGCTCACCGGCAGGCACCGACTGGCCATCTGGAGGACCGGGAGGGTGTGTGTATGTGTGGCCCGAGCGAGCGAGAGAGAGACCTTACGTGCATTGTTGTTGTTAGCATCTGGTGCTAGCTAGCTGCGCTAACGGATATAAGGAGCGGTTTAAATGAAAACAGAGGAGCGACATTTCGCCACAACTGCGCCGAGCACTTGACTTTATGCAGGAAGCCAGACAGTGGGATATTGTACGAAAAGTCAGCACACTCAGCACGGATAGTGCAACATGATTGCAGCGTCCAGGCAGCTCCGCTTCGAGCATATGCCTTGAGTTGCACATAGCTCCAACGCCCATACCACCGACGACATGTTTGTTTACTGTCCTGGCTTCACGGCCGCACACCATTTACGTCACAGCCAGGCATGAGTTAGGGAGCGCTGGATTTGTGAAGAACTCCCCTCTTCCTAAACCACTAATACCACAGTACTGGCAAAACGGGAGGAGCCGAGTGAAAAACAAGCGCCCCTCATCCCAATCCACCCACACCGCAGTATTTTTTTCTTTTTTTTTTACCCAAAAAATATATTGTATATTATCGGGGCTATTAATACTGGTATCGGGTTTATCGGGATGACGTCATAATTCCTAATATCGGACCGATAATTATCGGCCCGATAATTATCGTGCATCCCTAGACAATGTGCAACATATGTATACAGTACATTGCACCATATGAAATGTAGCTAAGAGCTAATTCTCATGTGTGGTCTCTGCACAGCGGGAAGCGTGGCGCACCGCTCAGAGGCGGGCAGATTAATTAATAAAAAAAAGCTCACATTAAGAGAATAAATCCATATTATTAAGTGTACATTTCCTTTCCCTTTCATAGTGACTGTAACACGTGCTAGGGGAGGGTTGGTATTATGGTAACTACTTCAATACAGTTATTAATATTCATGAATGACATATTAATATTTCATATTGGCAATGATTCACCTCTGATGTTGACAAATTGCTCTGGTCCCCGTTGGTATGGATGTGCTCTACATACAGACACCCATGTATGTATAATACAACTAACACAGTAGCATGCACATGTGCACCTGTACACACGAGGCATGTGCACACAAACAGACAAACACGCACAGTGAAAGACTGTAAAGGTTTTCAACTTCAGGGTATTTAAGAGTGTGTACACTAATGTGAAATAAGAGGAACAAAATGGGGGTGGAGTAAAGTTTCACAGTTGGATAGTGAAAACACATTTTTAAAATGTCTATTGTTTTCATTATTAGGTATTCTGGGAATGACACAGGAGGTGATCACTGAGGAGAGAGAGCAATTTGAGTGAAGAGAGATGGACAAAATAGGCCCATGTGGTTATGTGGAAGTGATTCAACCTTCCATTAATTTCAAATGTGATTTTTTTCACCCAAACAAGGGGGAAAGCAGTCAAAGGCATCAGTCAATGTCAACATATTTAAGAAAAATACCACTTCATACAAGATAAAGATAAGCAAATAGGATTCACAACTGTTACTGTTTTAACTAACCAGACAGTTGAATTATACAGAAACATATTCATTTTAAGTAAATGGGAAGAAAGATAACAGTAATGTTAAAAGTTACAACATTCTTCTCCATTAAAACTTTTGGAAAGTACATTTGTGAATTAAAATCTAAATTAAATTGTGATTGCTTCATTGCAGGACTTTCACATAAAGTGTTGTGCCACTGCAATTATATTTATTGCATTTAATGAAAATAAATTAATCACAAAAAGATTCAAAGACACAATAGTTTTTATTGTGTTGTTTCAGCTGTTGTTTGTATGAGCAAAATGTTATCTTAACCAAAACTGTTTACTTTGAAACATCTCCGATTTTGATAAATAACACATTTTGTAAAGCAGAACGCTTTTTTGTCAACATTGTAGATGTATTTTAGAGGTAAACAAAGTGCTGCAGTGTCTTGTGAATAATTTCTCTTCTTAGTTTGGAAATTCAACTCTCTGTCACCCGTTCTGAATTTTGAATGTATGTCTTTATCTTTGCAGAGTTGACATGTTGAGAACATGTCTAAAGTTGAAAACCCACAATAATTCAATGTGTGTAATAGGAGTATGAGCTATGGGTTCAACTGTGGGAAAAAAGAAAAGAAAATCGTAGAGAATCACCCTGAGGGCTGACGTTGAAATGGGCATCTGCTCTCTGCGGTTAGCTTGTCGATGTCAGCTCAATTTCACAAAAAGGAAGCAAATTAAAAGATTGAAATGCAAATTATTCCCCCACTTAGTTCCGCTTCGGAGTCCGCTCACATGCAGATATCGGCTATGTCTGCAAGAATGTTGGTGTATTCAAAACAGTCAAATATTATTGGTGCCTTTGCCTACTTATATAGTTTATGTATGTGTGTGTGTGTGTGTGTATTACCCCCCTTGTCCCTATAGGAAATATTACAGTTTATGTTATAAAGTACATCTGGGAAAAAGGAGAGCAGAGTGTGTTTTGATGGCCCTTGACAGATAATTGAAATTAATTGGAAAGACAACTTGGTTAATACATTTTTTCAGCATTTTGCTCTGAGTCTCTCTCCCACTCTCTTTCTGTTGAAGAGTCTCTGTCTCAGCTTCTCTTGTTGGCTTTGATATTTTACTTGTAATTATGTTATTTTGCGAAATGACTACAGCTTGAAAGTCACTGCAAAAAGAGCAACTTACTGGAGCCGAACAACAACATTTACTCATCCTCATGCTTTACAAAAAAATAAAGGGTTGGTTTCTGGGTAGGATTTGTGCTGTTTTCATATAATAACAAGTTATTTATTTATATTCTCTCTTTCTGTAAAAAGCAACATTAAAATGAGCGGCTACTGTGTATATGAATAGGTTTGGAAGATGGTTAACTATTGTGAGATGCTGCAGAGCCTCGTTATGATGGTTGGCTGCCATTTGTGGGTGTTTTGGCAAAACAAGTAGCCCACGAGAAATGGCTTGCTGGCAATTATAAGCTCATTATGTTTGTGCTGCTTGGCCAGGTTCATAGATAGCCTACTCTTATTAAGTGATTAAGCCTTCAGGGAGTCAAACACATGCATCGTTCTCCTTGAAGAAGGAATAATGATTATATATATATATATATATATATGTATTCACATCAGGTTTGGGTCATACTAGATTTTAGAAGTGGGAATTCCAAACAGTTGCTACACTATCCTCTCTGGGTGAAAGCACACTTACTCAAATAATATAGGTTTGTTTTATTTGTGACAACATTCTGTGATTTAGCATGTTGCATTGCAATAGACTGACTTACAATATTTGCTATCGTTTTACCCAGTGCTACTGGCTAAATAAATTATTTGGCAAAACTATTCTCAATGTATTAGTCTTTACGGTTCTATACAGTATGCAGCTTTTAAAGCTAGAAGTCACACGTCTGGCCATGTCTACAGAAACAATTTCATGTTCATTATCTTGCCCAATGATACTTTGGCAGAAACCCACACTGTTACCTTGTTCACAACTGTTGTTGTTGTTTGCATTGTTAGCGATGCTAGCAGAGTTAGTTGCTAGCTGGCAGCAAAGCCATGGCCGTGTTGAGAGCTGTGTGGAGGTAATCGCTCAATCATAGATTTGCTTTGTATTCCGTGTAGACCACCTTTACCTGACACACAATTTGTGATACGTTTTTTTCAGAGACACTCTGACCATCTTGCTGCATCATCGCTTATAATCATTCATTGCTTTTTTGCCTTAGAGAGCTTTTTCTTATTCCCTGGAATGAATGAAGGTGGAGCTGCCACTGAAGCTACAAATGGCACTGGGCTAAGTGTGGAGACCGGCGATAAACCTTTTCCTCTGGTGTATTAGCATCTGCATTTTAGTATGGCTTAGTCTGTTAATTTACTAATGCCCCGATGGAATACCTGTGGTAAAAGTTGTGCCATTGAATGTTTGAATGTGTGTGTGTGTGTGTGTGTGTGTGTCATATGCAGAAATCGCTTGACATTGGATTTATTACAGAAACATTTCTCCTCTTTTCTCCTCCGTTCTTAAGCCTCATCAGCACTTTTGTTTCCTTCAGTTGAAAGGAACATAAAAACTATAGAGTCAGCAGAAATGTATTTAAGCGTATTTACAGGCTGTGTTTCACTGCTAGCCTCCTATGGATCAATACAATCTGTGTACAGAATAAGGGTTACAACAGCCGGCTATGTGCGAGTCTGTACGTGTGTGTGTTTTTTGTATGGCTCTGACACTGTTGTATGTGCTCTTTTCTAAAGGGCAAAAGTAAGGGCTTCTCCTGCAGATAAAGAGAACATTTCACATATCCCACAGTGTGCAACCAATCCATAAGCTCTAGTGATGGATTGGAATCAACTATAATTCATTTAATATCATACTGCCGATGAAAATGTAAAAATCTAAATCTAAAACCACAAACTAACAAAAGCCGTTCAGGATGGACCAAGGGCTCTCTAAATTCTTTATTTTCACATGCACATGAGTCCATACACACTCAGCTACAGTACTGTCATCTCATTAAAGGTGACTGCATGCAGACCGTGTCTTGTTCGATCAAACCAATAACACCATGGCTGTCGCTATGAGTGCAACTTCTGACAGATTGCTCTCTCAGCAATTTTCCCTTGACAATCTGTGTGTGTGCGTCTTCCTGTGCACACATACTGTATTTCTAAGCCCTTTCACTTGATAGTGATTGTGTTTGAGTCACTCATGTTCAATGTTAACACTGTCATTCTCAATATTTCTCATCTCGCAACCCAAATGCCCCCCTCCCGCCTCTGTCTGTCACCCCTGTCCAAAATCTTACCTTACACATCCTTCCCCCTTTCTCAAGGGCAGCATGTCTACACTCACTGTGCCAATTTGTGCTGATCTGCAACTTCTGAGTTACCCATTGAATTAATCAAATGTTAAAGCCCTTTCACATATCCTAATAGAAAGCGTTGATGAGAGGGTTAGAGTTTTTCATTTTCTTTGTTTCAAGCAAAAGGAAAACAAGTTTGCCTCAGAAAAGTTTCTCCCTGTCTCTTTGTCCTCACTCCGCCTTCCCGTCACCCATTTCATTTCAGTTTCACAGCCAATATTACACTGAGTAATTTTGTCTGGGCAGATAGGAGTTATGAGCACAGAGATAAACAATATTGATTATGGAAACTCGTTTAAATGCCATGGACAGCAATTGATGCTCTGATTGGCTTAAAGTAAGCCTGGTTCCTTTTTTGATAGTTTGAGTGCATAATTGCATTTTTTATTTATCATTTGATTAGGCAGCGAAGTGCTCCTCATCTTTAGAGAACATAGCAGTTACATGAAAGAGAATGTTGAGGGCAAGACCTCAGGGAAGGGGTTTCACAAGAGTTTTCAATCTCTCTTGCTCTCTATTCTTAAAAAGTCACAACACTTATAAACTCTACTTTCCCTGATTCCCTGTTTGTATCTATTTCACTGCAGCCTAATTATTATTATACTCATAGTAGCAAAAATGTGAGATATTTCTGTCAAGTGTTTCTGTCAACCCCTTAAAAAACAAAGAATGACAGCACTGATGTGGATAATGTAAGAGCCAGATGCTCTTCTTCACTCTGCAGAGTGACAACGATAAAGCAGTTTAAAGTGACAGATGCATGCAATAAATACATGTTTCAACATGGATAAATAGAGGCAATAGCATTGACATTTATGGATACCAACTTAATGTCACTCAAGATGGGAAAACATTTGAGAACTATAAAAATCTTAACAGACACTAGACATCAATCAGACTTTGAATTTCCCACATTACCAGCTCAAATCATCAGATCCAGACTTGTCCTCAGGATTCAAACAATGTTAATCCTTATTAGCATCTGAATTACATGTGCCTATAACTGTCAGTTTTACATATCTGGGCCCACGGAGCCTGATATAATGACATTCAGCAGTACAGCATGTTATCATGTGTTCTTGCTTCTCGCCCACAACATTATTTGTGTCCTTAATAACAGCATTTCTACTGCATTTTACGGCTCTGCATTTTAAAAACCAAACTAATGCTATTGCGATCACATTTTTAAAATATACTCAACACAAATAATGTATAATGGTAGCAAGCAAAACTACGCCATACACAACGTGCTATTATTGCAGTCATTTCTTTATTTCTTTGGTTGATACCAATGAAAGGATTCAGCGAATGCACCATTTCCATGGCAGTTTCTCGTGGCTTCGCTACGCTGAACAGCTGATCCCGCCGGCCTACACAGAGGATAGTTTTCTACTTTGTTCTATCTGGAAAAGTAAATTCTGAAAGAGATCCTGGTACAAACGTCAAGTTAAGTCGTACAATTTGGTGGAAATGCAGCAAATGCCTTACTATAGTCTCCCTAGGAGGTTTTTCATCTTTATATTGTGTCTTTCTTCCCAGCCTTCTCTGTTAGTATATAGTGCTTCCTCAGCAACAACTAAAATGACTGACTGAACACTAACACAGTGTTTAACAAGGTGTGTGTGTATTGCTGTTTTATCCCTGTTGACCGACCTACCTTATACTTCCCCTTTTATTTTATTTCCCATCTAGCTGAGGTATTTAGAGTTTTACTAGTGGGGGTCTCGGTGTAGAGAGGGGTGTGCAAGTTGTTTGTCAAAATGAATGATCTAATTGATGAAGTAATTAAGTATTTGGTTTATTCAGGTTGCAATCTGCTCAAAGTCTGACCCTTATAGCACAATCATAGGGAAATAGACTGAATTCACACAGACTGTTTATGTGCAGTTAACCACAGAAAGCCTAAGATGAATATGTTTGTAAGTCACCGTGCTCATTACTGTCCCTGCTAGCTTCTGCTTCCGAGAGAAGCTTTCGTGCTGCTTCGGCAGATATTTTTCTGGTAGCTCTAGAAAACATCACAAACATATGTTATATGTAGATGGTTTGAACTCTGCGTGTTGTAGCGCTGCAGTAGCTCTTCTCTGTTGCTGTCTCTCATTATTTGCAGTATAACTGAATTTGAGATTTACTGTAGTAGAACACTGGGTTCGTTTTCTCTATAAAACGTTATAAGCATTATTAAAAGTGTAAAGTACTAAACAGACGGAGAGAGGTAGAGAGGAAAAAAAGAGACAAATGTAGAGAGCCCACACATACATTACACCCCTAACATGTATAAGGCAAACATGCTGGTTTATATGAAACATACTCGGGCTGGTGGCTGCCGCTCCCATCCCCACAGCAGGGGAGAAGGGGGCAATTAAAGTTGAAGGCCAAATCTGTTCTCTTATGATGTGAATCAAAACACAGTGGGAGGCACATTTCCATTTAGCAACTGCTTAACATGTTCTTATTATACATTCTGAATCATGTTCGCCATTATTTCAGCAAGCATATGAATGTGTTTCATATGTCACCATAATGATTTATGAAACTGAGATGTATATGTAAAGGTGTTTAGATTTAGATTGTGTTTAGACTTTACTTGAAGTAGCTATAATGGATTGTTCCTTCAGTAACAATTGATAGCTTCCCCCCTTAGATCTAAAGGGGTAGCTTAAGGTAATGAATGCACAGACTACTAAAAAGGGCAATCAAAGTGCACAGACCTCTACCAAGGCTATATTGAAAGGTAACATTTTTTGAGTGGGGCAGAAAAGCATTAAAAGCCCTACATATAGCTGCTCAACGCCAAATGGCAGACATACATAGTCAGTTTGTAGCTCAGGCTCAAAGTGGAGCATTTAGCAGCTTTAGTGCCAATTATTTCCAATAGAGTAAGTAAAGCCCATGTGTAAATAAGCAACAGTTTTCTAACAAGTTCACCACTTAAAGGATGATAACTTTTGCCACTGCCCTAGGTTGCGTGGAAAAAAAACAAGAACATTTAGTTAAAGTAGCAATAATAAGGCTACTTTAAGCCCTGCATTTAAAATGATAAATGCAAAACAGATTGGCTCCTATTGAAGTGTTATTTTATTATAATCCCTGATGCATGGATAAATATATTCAGGTCAGAAGGGATGAAATCAGGTCTAAGCAGGATATGGTTGAACTAGTAACAGCTGGACATGTAAGTGGTAAGAAAGTGAGATCTCTGGAAATGGTGAGAAAAAGGAAAAAAGGAAAGGAAGCAACTGTGACGGAAACAAGAGAGCACAGCATGGAAGAAAGAGCAAGAGAGAGACGTGCATTTAATGACACTGTTGAGCGATGGTCACTCTTCACAGTGGGATATCTCTGTTGCCAGAAAGAGACTGGGACAGAGAGGAGAAAAGAGGGAGGATAGATGGAGAAATAGCAGTGCACAGTCAGGAAGAATGGGCATCCTAAAGTTGGGTCCACTTCACAGCAGCACAACACAGTCGTTAGAGAGGGGTAATGGATAAGAGGGAGTCATAAAGAGAGGAAGAGGGGGAGAGAAAGAGAAGAAGAGAGCAGGAAAATGATTATAACGATGGTTTCCCAGCAGTATGGCACAGCAGATGCAGAAATAATGATGGAGGGAAAGACACAGAGGAAGGTAGAGAGGAAATGGGGAGTGATGAAGGTGAACGCAACTCACATTGAGAAAACTCAGCGGTAAGTTAAAGGAATTGGAAAATGTAGAGAACTGAGGAAAAGAAGGAGGTAGGACATTTTCTTTTCCTATATGGTGCCACAACAAGGCAGAGAACTCACAGCTTTACTCTCTTACACAGTCAAGCTCACATGTATACAAATATATAAGCACAGCAGAGGCTCTTGGGAGAAAAGAGAGAGCAGAAGAAGGAAATATTATATATATATAATATATATATATGTTGAAGTGAAGGGGGGAACACCAGAAATGGAGTTGGAGAGCGCGTTTGTGAAAGGAGACACATACTGTATTCAGTGCGACACCAGAGTTTTGCTTTTGACTGTTCTGGTTTGGCTCAAACAATGAAGGCAAAACTTAGAGCAGTCAAGAATAGGGGAAGTGGAGGATGAAGAGACAGATAGAGGGAGACAGGGAGGTAACGAAGCAGGAAATGGGATGGAGGAACTAGGTAACGTGTTGACTCTCACAAACTGTCTCTTTAAGTTTAATTGTTCTCTTCTTTAACAAGTCAACCTTTCAGAACTTTCTCTCCATCCTACACAGGTTACACATCAGCAGATATGCCCCCCCAGCTTCTGTCGCCTGTTTGAACATTACAGTTCACAGTCCATTTGGTAACTGTGGCCACTTAACTTTTCTTCTCTCTCGGAGTGCAGCTTTGCAAAAAAACACACTATAAAAGAAGCATTGTGGTGGTTATGTTGGATTTCAGATGCAATCTGTTGCAGATGCTCTTGCGGTGGAACAAGCTGACCGAACAACACCTGAGGGCACCTCAGACATTGAGCTTTCTGTGTAAAATGGCCCTGCAACTTTTCTCTGCTTTCTTGAAACTGATAAATGATCCCTTTACTGACTTTACCGCTATGTCTTGGCTCTCTTTGGTATTAACTGTTACCTTGTTATATTTACAGTATATCCTTATAGCACTTTGACATTTGATTTGAATGGAATTGATCACAAATAAAGTGGGAAATGACATGGCCTTCTCAATGTAAAAGTCAATTTAATTTGCCTTTTTTATTCCGTTTCTAAAATGCATGACAATTATGTTTAATCCACTTTAGAGGCTGTATTTTAAGTGGCATAATCATCTGAGACCATGAAATACACTTTCATTCCACGCCATGTATGAAATTGTCCATATCACAAAGGCTTTTTTGCTCTTAAGCATATTCTCCAGCTCCTGCTGGTTTACAATCTTTCACAACACTGAATGGAGTAGACACTTTCTTATCAGCACTTGCACTCAGCTTGTTGAAGCTTATATCTGAAGTAGTCCAACATTCCTCTGACCACTCTCTCTACACCTCATCCAAACCGCTGCAGGCAGTTTCCGTTTTCTGTCCTTCTGAATTCTTGCATGTCACCGTCCTCATGCTCTCCCTCCACTGACTGCCTATGGTGGTTCACATCAAATCAACAACCTGGTGTATACAAGACTGCAAATGAGTGCACATTCCACATCCCTTCGAGCCATGGTGTGTCCGTGCGCTACATACCAGCCAGTCGATGCCCTGCACTCTGCTAATGTTGTCTGCTTGGCTCTCCTAATATTGTGACCCAGTAATCACTCATCCCAGCCTTGACTCTTCTCGCTCCTGGCTCTGAAAAATATTGGAATGACCTTCCCACCTCAGCCAGCGCCAAAGAGTAATCCAACTGAAGCTGAAAATTAATCTCCTTAGGAAACATTTCACATCCTCTTAAATCGTACCCTCTCTCCCACACCTTCCTTTCTACATGCACTACTTACATACTTAATTCTATCTACAGGTATTATTTAACTTAGCCTACAAATTATTTCCCCATATTCCTGCATCTGTGACTTTCTGTTTTTACTGGCGAAATACCCAAATCACATTTCTTTGGCAGTAATGCAGATATGGTCTCCTTTCAAAAGAGGACATGCTGAGTGCAACCAAACCAAAATCAAACAAGTATGGTCCCTAAGTCTGGCCACTTTCACTGCAGGTGAAAAAACTAATCACAGCCTGTTGCCAAAACTAATGTTGGCATAGACTATGATGAAGCAGTAACAGCAGATTATGTCAGATGCAGTCCTTCGCATTGTGTGTCTTTACCTCTTCTTCTCTCCCTTTCTCTTTTCTCTCTCCCTCTCCTTGAGACCAATGAGACATAGTGTATGGCTTGCTGATATTTTCCCCTCTACTCCCATTCCTTCTCTCCTCTTCATCTGTGTCTCTCCCTCTATTGGCCTTTACATGCACACCTCAGACACTGCCCCCCCCCACACACACCCACCAAGAGACATATGGATGAAGGAGAATAAGGAGAAAAAAAGAAAGAATGACGAATAGAGGATAGAGTGACGGAAGGACACAATCGTAGTTGAGGTTAAGTACAATATAAGTAGGAGAAAGAGACACGGATAGCAATGGAAAGGCAAATGAGACAGGAGAAAGTAAGTATGATCCCGTTGCTCCTCCCTCTTCTGGCCCTCTCTCCCTCTGACACAGCACAGAGCAACAGTCTGGCGTCATGTTGGACTATTCAGATAAATTATTCCTGGGATGAAAGTAAACCACATACCAGGTGACTTAAAGCTAGTGAAGGTCTGCCCACTTAGCCTCGTGGCCGATGTCTGTTATTGCTCAGCTAATTTTCTGAGTGAGATTTTTGGCTGACCAAATCACAAACAAATGACCTGTGGCAAAAGGATAGCTCTGCTCACATGAACATGGATACATATCGCACACACGCTGTAAAGAATAAACCCAACATAGACACACACAATGGACAAACCCATGCCTAATAAAAAGGAAAACCTTTAGTTCCCTCTCTCCTTTTTTCTCCCTAATGTTACCATGACTAAAATGTTAATTACAGCTAAAAAGAGAAATGATTGCAAATATCAAACCGCAATTAGCATGTATCATCATTATTACCACCATTAGCTGCAGCAAAAGATGGAGGGTTATTTACCAAACAATGTTATGCTCATCAGCTGCTTATTCAGGGTCTGAAATATTTTACAGGAAGAAAATAATATCCTCCCAATTTCCATAATGAGTGTAGTTCCATTTTTTTGCTATTGCGAGTCTCGAAGCATGTACAAGGCACAGTGTGATTATTGTAAAATTGCAGGTATTTATTTATTATACTACAAACCCCGTACACATCTGCACAGGCATGAACACAAGAATGACCCTATACATATAATCATTTTCTGCTTTTTTCTGTCATTATATACTCAATAGTTACCAGTTAGAATAGGGTTCTGTTACCTTGTTATATTTACAGTATGCCAATTATATATAATAAAAAAAAGATTCCACTGCCCTCTCCTGACATTTAAATCCTGAGTATGGTCGGACAGATTCTGGAAAAATCTTCGGGTGGAAAACCAGGTAAAACCTCTCCTCCTTTCTGTTCTCATTTGACTACTGTGCTCAAACGTGAAAGGTCAATCCACACTCATGACACCCCGAGGACAGTTTTTATCACATATTTGACATTAGATTACTTTAGCAATCAGCCCTTTTCTTCTATCCTTCCCTCCTCTCCCAGCATCTCTCTATCTTTTACCTTTGAGATGGACCCTGCAAGCTTCTTATTGAAGTACACATCCCTGTGGCATAATATTGAAGAACAACACTTCTTGTGCACCTTCTGGTTGCCAGCTGGTGTAAAATTCATTTTTTGAACTTTATTAAAAAGCTACAAAATAATGAGCAACAGCACATTCGATAAATGATCAAGACATATTCAGTTAAAGATCACATCATGATGTTTCCTACTTTTCGTAACCCATTAAAAAAAAATTAAAAAAGACTTGCAGCGTGAATTATGTTAATTTTTAAGATTTTATGTAACATTTCTTCCTTACCTTGTTGTACGAAGGAGCCGTACACGAACCACATGGAGTTGTACAGCGTTGTCGGTGACACAGAGCCCATGGGTAGCCGGGGAGGGTTGAGCCAGTTGAGCAGGTACACCAGGATGCCAACGAGGAGCACGGTGCCCGCAATGCACGCCCACAGTGACAGGTCGAAGGGCGCCAGGCAGGCAAACATGTCCACAGTGCGTTCAGCTTTGCGCAGCAGAACGCCCACTGAATAATCCATGTAGCGTGTGGTGAAGTCCACGACGCTCTCTCGCTCAGGCGTGATGGTCAGGGCAGAAAGTCCCACATCTGCTCGCTGCAAGAGGCGGAGGTGAAAAGAGGAGTTTGTAGTATCAACACTGAAAATGTGTAGGTGAGGAACACAGCAGAAAAATGTACTTTTGTAACCATAGATAGGCAATTGTTTTCAGTCCTGCCTCAGCCCCTTCCAACAATTTAAATACTTAATACAAAACATTTGTATTTCTTCCTACAAAACATCTGGGCTGCAGGTAGCTAAACAAAAGGTATTTCTGAAGAGAAATGCAGTATTTTTCTGCAAAATCTAATTGTTTTACAGAACTTTGAGAATGAGTAGTCTTTGCATATTGCTGGGACATGAATGAACCGTTCTAAATAGTTGGGTCCTGAGTGGGGAAAGGAGACTGCCCCTCTTATATTTTTGAGAAACAACCAAAGGCATTGGTTGAAATAAACCATTACCAGCTCTAAATTCTAAGTTATAGTATTATTTTCCTCTTTTCTTTGGAAAAAAAATCCATTATTTTAATTCTGATATAGAATGATTCAACAGCTGCAGGGCAGGCAGGAGGCTGAAGGGCATTCAGTGTGAAGGGTGGCAGGGCCTGCTCTCTCATATCCATTTAATTTAGGCCTATTTATGTTTCAATGCTAATCAGTTCACACTTCAACAGAGAAATTATTTCCTAAAAAATCAACAAGATGACAACAGATGACATCTTTAATTATTTACTTGTAAAGACTTGAGTATGTTTGCCATGAAAAATAGGCTTAGTTCAGCTGAAATGCAGACACAATAAAAGGCTAATTAAAATGTTTTCAGTCCCCAATGCTTGGCTACAAGCAGATGTATTATAACAAGGATTACAGATGCTGTTGTAAGCGTCTATGTTTGAAAATGAGTGCCAAAGATAGTACAAGTGTATTATGAACTTGTTAGATAATAGGATTGTATTTACTCTAAACAACTGACTGTAACAAGTTAGGTGATTTTGCCGGTGAATACTAAGCCCTACAGCCGCTGCACACACTCAGATTACACACTGACAAACACACACTTGCATGCATTGCTTACCCCATCTATACTCCCACACACACACACAACAAATAAAATATTTAATCTACCGTAGGCAAAAAAATTAAATCTGCTAATTTCACAGTTGAGTGAGGAAACAAAATGCTTAAATGTGCAGAAATTGTCACTTACACTGCATAAGACATTTAGTAGAAGCCCTACAGGATGCCTGTTGGTTGAGACAACACTACGATAGGCATGCAAATGCAGTGTGTGTGTGTGTGTGTGTGTGTGTGTGTGTGTGTGTGTGTGTGTGCAGTATACTGTATGTGTGTGTGAATACAGATTAATTTCTATGCTGACTGCTGTGGTCAGTCGACATGGAAACTTTCAGAGAGAACTCTGGGTAATAATTATGTGGTATAATTGGGTTTTCGGAGAGATAAACTGCGTTGCTGACTGATGGGGGAAACAAAATGTTCAGCCTGTGCTTGTCACATTATTCAATGTGCTCACTTTGTGAGATGTTGCATTGGGGGGAGGGGGGTTACAAAGGCTAGACACACACACACAAGTATACAAGGTCAGGGAAAAGAGACCCAGTTTCAACAAATATTCAAGCCTGACATACAACGAAAAGAAAATAATCAAGGGAAAAACATTGCTGAAAATAAAAAGAAATATCCTTGACCTACGGCATTCACATGCAGGAAATGAAAAGATAGCTTTTTCTTTAAAGTTTGAAAATGTGATGAGAATTTTCTTCTGTCAGTGTAGTCTTTTTTATATGTTGTTGATTTAATGATTTTAAGTGAAAGTAACCTGTGCCCTTTAACGTCAAAGAGATACCTCCCGACACAACAACACTTGCATTTGGCTAACTTTGTTGCATTGAGCATCAGCTTAAGGTTAAAACTCATACATTTTACACAACAAAACATATATTAACTACATCTACATTTTGAATTACATAACAATTCTAACTAGGTTTTTGATATATTTGTCATGTGTTCATAACATAATATTACCAAATTAGGAATGGAATTTTTTATATTCATTTATTAATTGAATGGGACAATTTTAAAGGCAAATTCTTTTATTTTATTTTCAGGATACAGTATGTTATGTCTTCCTCATCCTGGCATAGACACAACATACCTATTAGTCTAATTGCATACAGTAGGTGGCTGTACTAATCGTCATGAATGAAAAACAAGTTTAGCAAACTCAAATGAAATGTTAAAAATGTGTACCCATCTAAAATATGTCTTTAAATTATGCCTTTACTTATGCGTCTATTGAATGGAAAAAAATTCCATCTCAAATACCTTGTTGCATCCCAATTTAGCAGTCCTTAAATTATTTTTGGGAAACAGAATGGCGTGACAGTATGGTGAGCTGAAGCCTTAACGGTTGGCCCCCACATGAATGTTTAAACGACCCAAGGCTTTAGAGTGAGGTCTGAGAAACAATGGGCTTTTTCATATTTTGATGCTTTGTGGAATATTTCTATATTTTTGCATAGGGTTTGTTACTGTATAAAACCTTTTATTTCTACAGAAAAGGATTACGGATGTAAATGAGAGCAAATAATGTTGCATGTGCAAGGAGCATATTTTTTGGAAATATTGATCCCAAGTTGAATATCTGAAGTATTGTCACTACTCAGACTTGACATACAGTCATTTGAAGGTAATGTATCTTGTGTTCTGTGTCTCTTTTTCTCACTTGCTTTATGCTGTTAACCTAAAGAGGCAAACATATTCAGTACTTACATCTGAAATATTCAGTGTCGGCTACTATAGTAGCTGACCATGAAGACAGACAACAAAAGAGCATTAGCATCTACTTTGAGGGCAATAAACTTGTCAGAACATAAGATTGATTTGCTCATTTACTACACAGCAGAGAAGTGGTGCATTCTCTGAATGCAAATGTTAAGCTACCTTAGGTAACCTGTCCGCAACAGCAGCTATGTTAAGGTTAAAGCACTTGTTATTGCCAAATGGAGACCCCACCCACATAAACACACACACACATTCCCTCTCAAAAATATTATTGATGAATTCATGTTTTTACTTTAAGGGAAACAAGTAAATACTAAGGGAGTTAAGATGCTGTCAGATAGTTAAAGATGCTTGAAGCTTCTCCTCAGAAATATGCCATATGACCCAATTCCACTCATTTTAGACACCATGCTTCATTGGTTGATTAATTACTGTCTAAATTTCCCTTTCCTATGTTAAGAAGTTGAATTTTTTTTGTGTCAAATGTTAAGATTGGAATCCAGACTGTGAAGACTCAACCTGAAGATGACTATGGTCCTAAAGAAATGTACACAAGTGATGCCTATAACAGGTGTCTGCAAGCCTGCTTCTTCTTTTGTATAGGCAACACACTCTTATATCCATATATCTCTGTTAGTTCTTCAAATATCTATCCCATGTCATTCTTCTCCTGGATTCCATTATATTGTTTGTGTATTTTAAGTGTTTGTTTGTGTGTTCTGACATGTGTTTTTGCATGTATGTATTTTCCGCTCACCTTAAAGACCAATTCCCCCATCAGTCCGTTCCATTGCCCGTCAGGCTGCAAACTGCCGTATTTATGGTCTGGAGCGACGTAGATCTCATACTTAAAGCCCAGGTAGTCGGACAGAGCATCCAGGACGTCAATGGAATAGCCTTGGTACTTCTTCGGTTTTCCCAGAACGTTCTCTGACACCATTACAAACGGCTCCTCCTGTAAGGCAAAGATCAATCCGTGTCAGTGAGTCAGACAAGCAGCCAATCAATACACCACTCGTTCAAGCATTAAATCACCCAATTACTCAAGTGGCCATTCTACCACCACAAATGCTCATTTTAAAGCATGGTAGAACTTCTGAAAGAGCCTACATTACACATACAGTACAAAAAGGTCATGATCAACACACTATTTGCACAATTGTAGGTCAACAAAATCAGTTAAATGCCTGTATGGGGAAAGTATATTTTACAGCATTACTGTTGTCAAAGACTACAGATAAACACTCCCTCTGGAGATTCCAGTACATTGAAAAAAAAATAAAATCTTGTACGGTTAAATACATGTCCTGCCTCTGACAAATCAAAGCCTGTTCTGTTTTAAGACCTGCATGTTTTACATCCGCTCAGTCTGGTTCCTATTCCCTTTTACTGACACACTATTACCCTTGAAAGCCTTGCCCTACTCTTGATATGCATTACCATCCTAAGTATTTGGGTGCAAATGGGATTTGTCACCCCTCTGACACGTGAAATGTCATAGCCAGGGTGAAATCGCACTCCTGCGGGCGTTATATGTATCACATCCCTCTCTGTTGTGGCACCAATGGCTGTCCTTTATACATTATGGAGCACTAAGAGCATTGGGACTCATTAAAACATTTCTCTAAAGAATTGGAAACTGAAAAAACGAAAATGCCAGCAGTAGCACATTTTCCTTTGAACCAATATGGTGATAAAAAACAGTGTAAGATAAAAAAAAAGATCTGACCAGGAATAATTCTGCCTACTGTTGATGTGTTGAAACCAAAACAGATGCAACGACATGAGGTAGTTCTATATCTATTCACCTTTTATTCAAAGAGGGAACTTAATAATGTATTTAAATATAACCTATCAAACCTTTTCAAGTGAATTATAATGTTGAAATCAATAATTGCCTCATGCATTTCAGCAGATTTGTTTTTTATTGGTTAATTTTGCAATGCACTTGGGACAGCTGAACCTCCCGTTTATCAATATCTCCATGGCATCTAAAGGGCAGCGTCCTGTAGAGGCTAAATGACATTCAACAATGCTGACAAACACTGGTATTAAATGAACACAGCACAGGGAGAAACCAATGCCTTTTCAACAAGAAGAGCTGGAAACAAAATGTATATTTACTTGTATATACTGTACTAAGATTGAGTGTTTAATTGGAGGAATTTTCTCATCAGCTTTTGTCTAGTATTTTCACTCACCCTTTCTCTCTCGCCCCACTTTTTCTCTCCTCTTTAATAAATCCCTATTGATGAGTGAAATGTTTTAGGCCAATATGTCCTGCGGATTTATGAGGGCCTGCATGTTATTGACTGGATACTGGCTGCCCATTAAGCACACATACATTCACACACACAAGCTGTCAACATTAACATGGCGGCATTCTAATCCTTGCTAGCTGCTGCTGTTCAATAAGCTATTAGTCAGTGAGTGGACATGCATGCCAAGTCCCTATCTCACCTCAAGCATCCATCCACCAAGGCAGGAACACCAACTAGCCCACACACTTACTTAGTAATCCCCCAAATACTTCCAAATACACTGCTGATTGTTGGTGAATGTTAACAGTGGAACATTGTTTCTAAAGTAAACCAGGCATTGCATTGATAAGATTTTTTAAATGTAATTGGTACTATTTTTTTCAGCGAACACGTAACATATGAAGGTGTTTCAATATGACCCACACGTTTTTTTTCCGGCCTACTATTCAGCTTGTTATACATACTGTATGGTTTCCAAGTGAACAGGCTCTGTGATATACAGTGAAAACACACACTAGAACAAAATCAAACATATCCACTGTTTACATGACTGTATGTGTTGCATATGTACTTGCAAGCCTACTGGAGTTTGCTTGCTACTGTCACAATGGCACACACCACACATAGCAGCTGCAAATCAATGCAAAGCAGTACGCAGTTCTGAGTCTGTGTATATATAAATGGTCGAGAGTTTCAAAGTAGTTTAAGCATGATTGGCATTTTATCTCATTAAAGTGAATTGTAGGTATAGGAATATGACACAGAGATGCATAAAAAAAACATATGTCAAACAATGTTTTTAGAACAGCTATATGTTCTCTGACAAGTGGATAGGCTTTGTCACTGACACCATTTGAAGTTGGCAGGACAGAACATGATAGTTCTCTCTTTCACTCAGGCATCTACGTTAACCGCACTGACTAGTTGAACATACAACTTGCTGAATTGTAACTTGTGTTTCCTTCACTCTTTCTTACATGTTATGATGTATAGTGATTAACAGGTCCTCTGTCTCTGGTTTTAGTGCAGCGCTTGCCAGTCACTGCTTTCATTGTTGATCAATGTCTGCCTTTTTCATTCTTCCTACAGTATGTATTCCCGAGCATCGCCTATATTTTCTGTAGTTGCTTCTTACCGTGGTGTCTTGCCTTCTGCTTCACTCACTTGCAATAGATTGATATAATTCAAGACAAATCCCCTTCTAAGATGTATTCTGGGTATGTGATGCTAATCTGTGGTTCTTGTTCTCTCTCTCACTTTGTTGTTATTTTCCAGTCTGTTTTATCCCCCTGCCACTGACCAGCTGTTTGATATACACCATTTGGCATCTTTCCACAACCCAACGTCTCCATCTTTATCAAAGCATTATGTCTAGGACACCTTTTCTCCCTCCATCAATCTATACGTTGAAGATGGATAACATCACTTCTTCTATCCCCTCTTTGTCTTAACGATATTGCTCCCATCTCTCATTCGCCTCATCCCTCCTCCTAGTACCTTTCCTTCACTCTCATACCTTTGGCACAAGTTCATCCCATCTCCTCTCCCCTGAAAGTACAACATGTTGTCTTCATGTTGCAAGGAGGTTTTTGACACATGATTGGGAAACACATTTTTTTAAAGTAATGGCAGAGGATTCCTCCGTGGTGATGTGTAGCAGTGAGCATCCCCAAAACCCCGAAATTCGAGTAACATGTATTTTGTGAAAACCTTGCCGGTCTCTGCAGAACATTAGGTTCTGTTCTAAAATGAAATGTCCCTCTGTCTCTGTTTGGTAAGGATGGAGGATGTGTTTCAAAAAGTAACAAAGAAGCAGTGCAGTACATTGTGAAGGTGATTCATTTCTTCTTACTCTTGTTTTTCTGTCATATCTTTACTGTTGCTATCTAATGAGGGTGTACCCCATAGTATAATTACTTACTGAATGTCTAAAACAATTGAGTGGAACCTTATCAATCATCATTTATCATGATGATCAATCACCCCCAGTCTCTACAACACTTTAAATTGAGGCACCAATTTATCTTGAATTCTATTTAGTGGTTACTGTGTGCCTTATCATCTTCTGAAGTAAAATGTCAGGTTCATTTGGGGAGACACCGAGCAGTCTTTCCTTATTTCCAAAAATGTAACCTAAAGTTAATAAGGGACACGCTCAGCCTTTTGCTGCGTTTGAGCTGCAATATACTGTATATTCCCAGTTTGCTTCTATGAATGTGGAGCAGAGCCAAAGAAAGGAGGCTGAACACTCGAAAGCAGAGAGTATAATGAAAACATCAGCAACTAACTAACTAACTAACTCAGCAGGTGAATCTCACCAAATCAGGAACATATGCAAATCAGTGATTGGTTATTTAAAGCTGTCTGATTTTGCACTTTCAGATTGTTACATCGGAAGAAAGTCAACTTTTGATCAACGTTTCAAAGCTTTAAATTATATTCGGTCCCATTTGTGACCTGACTTTAAACTTTACTAAGCCCTGAAGGAACCATGAACACATAATTATAGTGATGTAGCCATTCATTGGTAACATCCATTTAATAATCACTATAGCTCTCGCCATTCAATAGCATTGATTTAGAGTCATTGGCCCTAATAGTGGCACAATCTCCTCGCCAATGAACTAATCGATAACTATTCAACCGTCTGAAAGACAGAATACGACAAACAGATCATTTCAGAGGTTATTGTAAGTGCAGATGTGTGTTCACAAACATGCTTGTTAGTTAAGTGTGTTACATGGACAATCTGCATGGAATGACCCCCACAAATAGAATATAAAAGGTAGAAAAGACGATATCAGCTGTACAGTACTACATCTGTAGAAGCTACCTTATCCCAATGATGGGAAAAAGGGGCGACAGTCAACAACACAATCCTTATTCCTTGATATTAGGATGATGAAAACAAAGACTTTAAAAAAAGGGATTGCCACAAAGATGTCTAGAATTATCTCTTTCTTCTCTGCCTCTCACTTCAAAGATGGGATATGAAGAATCTACAGCAGTAAATCTTTAAAGTACTCATGGGATGTACTCAAATCGATGCTGCGGGCGAGACAGAAAGAGCTGTAGTCCTACTATCATCAAGACCACAATGTTCTCTATCATCTAGCTGTCAAATGTCAGAATGGAAGTTAATTAAATAATGATGGTTTGGTCCATTAGTGAGCTCATCCTGTGTGTTTGCCTTTTCTGACACCTTGCTTTCATTTCAACACTTTGTCTCATAAATGTTTGTCAGCCATTGTCCTTCTCTCACACAAGCTCTCAGTCTGTCGCTCTATACCTCTCCACAGAGACCGAGATGAATGATGGGCATAGAACTAGACAAAAGGACGGATTTACAATAGAGCAGAAGGCTGAAATCTGACATGCCAGCAGTCGACGCAACAGTCTGTCTTTGATTGTTTTGAGTTAACAGCAGGACCATTTTCAAATAGGGAAACAGGTCTTTTTATGAATGGCCAATTGGAAATCACAGAATGATAAAGGAAAAATACATACAAAAAGAAAGGAAAAGCACAGGTGAGCAATACTCACCAGGACAGTGACGACTCGTAGCACCACTCCTCTCATGTTATTTTCCAATTTCCTGTCTGTCAGGGTGCCGTTCAAGCCATGAACTGGATCCCATGTTGCCAGCTGCAATGTGCAAACACACAAACACAAACAAAGAAGTTAGATTCTGAGGCATTGTAGATACCGCAATGAACAACCAACCACATTTTTTTAAGCACATGCACAAGATTAACACTGACAATTATTGTCACAGCAAGGTTCATCTCTGCACTATGCACTGTTCCTGCAGAAGAGATGCTGATTTTATTAAACATAAAGGTGCTTTTATAAATCTGACCTAGACTCCTAGAATGTCTTTCAAATTGCATCATAAACCTTCAGTATTTCCCCCCGTACCACATTATTTAAGCTCCAAAGCATATTTTCTTCATCTACATGCTGCCTTCTGCTTTCAATAAAATATTGTTTTTTAGCTTCAAAGATCAAACTAGTCTTGTTTCCCTGTAGACTAGAGAGAAAGGTAGGGGGAAAAAAGAAAGTGATTTAGCTGTCTGCCATCCAAAGACAACAAAAACCCCAACCATACACAAGCCCTGTGATACACACAACATTGCATGGCCTGATTTGTGCTTAGAAGAAAACACAAACACATCAGAGAAGCAGAGGGCATGGTGCAGGGGGAAATATGGGATGATCCATTTCACTAAAGCCTGGAGTTATTGTGCAATGTGCAATGTTCTGCCAATTCTTATCAATTCCGTTTTGGGACCAATACCGCAGTGAAGATTAGCTAAACTGGTTTCTTTGATATACTCTGCCATCAACATTTCATATCCTGTTTGAAGCATTTTGACAGAATAGAAAGCAACAGTTTGGTAGAATTGAATTCCTTTGAGTATTGGAGCAGGCTTTTGCATTAGAGGGAACTGTTGGACAACAGTTTGACAGGACTGAGGTTGACCAACAGGCAACAGGGAGGGGTTCCCTGATATTGTTTTTCACACCTTACACACTCAAACTGTAGAAGTGGGCCTCACACAAACACACAGACATACTGTACAACTAATGTTCCTGTTTCACCTATTAAGCTCGGAGAATGTTAAACATTCATTGGACTTGCATTGGTAGATTACACTAAGTGACCCGCCATCATTTCCAGCACAGTTCTGCCCAGTTTGATTTGAAATCCAATCATCCAAAACTGATTTGACCAGTGCATATTTTCAGGGTATTTTTTATACCTCCCCTCAGGACTGATGACATGCTAGGACGAATTGATCGACACCTCTCTGACTCTCCATTTAGCTTTACTGCACCTGTGGCAGCAGGAAATATTCCACCTATTTGAATACGTTCAATCCCATTACCTCATATAATTCCGAGCATAGCTACACCCAACTTGAATGTGAGTAGAGGTTAAATGAAACAGCTGTGATGGTGTGCAGGAATTGTAACTCTCAAAAGTATCTTTAACATAGGTATCATGTCAAACTATTTTTATTATTATTACATCGCTGTGCTTTAAAAAAGTGAGTACACTTTTACCCTGCTTGTCTGTCTGTGTGAATGTATCAGACAGAAAAACACAGCCAGGTAGAATACATCACATGTAGTGCTCATTTCCGCCTGTAGGGGGAGGTGTGGAGCTTGAATCTGACTCTTCTCTAACACATTCAAAATCAGTATGATATTTTTAGTTTTGTCCTCTAGCATTCACACTTTTTCAATACTTTGTTTTTTGAAGATGAGCAAACTAACCTTTTTTTTATAATACAACAACGAAGTGTTGTCTTCTCTTCATTAAAAACCCGCTGTCAATACAGCCCTTAATAGTGTATGAATATGTGTCAACACCCTACTCTCGATTCATGTATGCTGGCATTAACCCCCACCCATTTTTTTAATTATGGGCTGTGTATATGTGGGTGGAAAATGCAAAAGATAAAAAGGAAACACGTGATAAGGCAGCAAATAACTTAAAGTAAAACACACTTAAGGAGAGAGAACCAGAAACAGGGAGAAATCGGGAGTACACAGCAGATGAAGAAGATACTGATACGTGGTGAGCAGCAATGATGAGACATTTTAAAAAGGTGAATTTACGGCAAAGCAGCTGTTTTAAGTGCTTGTAAAAAATGTGAAGGCGTATGATCAATAATACATTAGTGGTGCAGCAAAACGCAACGAGAAAGACCAATAGCACTGCTTTACAATGGTACCTGAACACACCTGCAGCCATGTATGCCCACATAAACATCCATAAAAACGGATTCAGGCGCATGTTATAGATGTGCATATAAAAGAAATAGAGCAAAGGCCAACATCATGTCGTCTAAAAAAGGGAAAAACAAATCACAAATGATGCAGAAAATACATTTTCTTCAGCGACCTCTCTTATCAGTATCAATCGTCCACTCAAAGAGCTTTAATAAAAACATGACATGTTCTGACAGGTGTGAATCTCAACTCTTCCCAGGTGATGATTTTTACAACTATAACCTGGCTCAGAACAGACTTGACATTAACATGCATCGCGAGATATCTGACCGTAGGAGCTCAGCTGTCGGTACAATAGTTCACACCTGACATTAGAATGCTTCTACACATGCTTTTGTTAGTGATCACGTGTAATTGTATCCAGTGGCGAACCGTGTCTATCACAACTGGACCTTCTGTAGAGACACACACCGCTCCCCCCCCTCCACGGCATGATAATGTCCGTCTTTTCACTGAATTGTCGTCTTGAAAAGGGTACTCACAACAATTCCGCAACAACTTCATCTTCACCTGTTGCACTTGTCATTTCAACGTTTAAAAACAATAAAACGGCATGAATTGCTTCGTCGCATTTATCTCCTCTGTCTCGAGCCAGTTAACTAGCGGGCCTTCTAGAATACCCTGGGATCGAGGGAAACTCTGAAAGAATACACGCCCATTGGCTACAAATCAATATATGATTGGTTGATCAAACTGTCAGTCCAAACGTACGCTCTCATTCAGTGCAACGGCCAGGGCAGTCTATCAAGGATGTAGAATACCTTGGTTGAAGGATATTCTACCCAGAGACCCAGAACAAGATCTGATTGGTTGCTTTCTTTTCTAACACAAAACCACTCAAATGCGTAGTGCATGGTCCGAGAAGGACAAACAAATCAATGTAACACTGTCATATTACAGATCAACAACACAGATACGATTCTCATTTATTCATTTTATATACATTTTATTTTTATAATTAAATCGAATTTTTGTTTGTTTTATCTGAGTGTTCCAGGGTATTCTCTGAATACCTTGAAGGCCCTGACGGTTCGCCACTGATTGTATCTCACTTCTCCTCTGATAGGCCTATGTGGTGTGTGCATGTGTGTGAAACATTGTGTGAGGGCAGGGCACTAAACAAGCAACATGCAGGGACACACGCACACATTTTGAAGAAAGGTTATTTTAGTACAGTAATACTGTGCATACATGTATTAAACCACAGGAAAAGAGAGAAACATATTAACATATTGCACGTATCTGATTTTTATTAATTTACTTTTCTGACGGAGAATCACCATGAAAACACAGTCCTCGAGTGGGAACAGGGGAAGTGTTTTTAATTTACAGTTAAAAAAAAGTTTAGATCAATCAAGCATTGAAATGGTGTTGTATAGCAGGCTGGTCTTCCCCCTCGGCGACATTTGGTTGTTTACTTTCTAGAGTCTTGACCCTTGTCTTAGATTTGGTGGCTTGACAGCAAAAGCACTGTGAAAAAGGTAATGAACAGTGAAATGTACAGTAAGCAATTGAACCTTGGCAAACACACCTGCCAAAGCACGTTGTATTCCAGGCTTGCACTAAGCTGTTTACCAATATGGCACTGAGCCCCAACCCTTATATTGCAAGAAAGTGTGAATAGTGCAGATAAGATTTACAGATAAGACAAAATAAGACAAAATCAAAACAATGTTTGTTATTTTGTATCAGTGTTTCCTGTACTACCTCTATAAGACAAATATTGCCTTCTGCTGCCATGTTACCCTTAAGCAAGGCACTTAATATTGATTCCTCTTGACTGCGTTAATAACAACAGTTCCTATGACAGACTACTTTGAAAACAATGTTGATCTGTTATACATGTTGCTCCAGTTAACAGTCAATAAAGTCAACATCGGTTTTAGCCTTCGTTATGGGCTGAATCCTGTTAGGACTGCATTTTGCGGCTGTGAAAGAGAATGTATAGAACATTTAAGAAGATTCAGCAATGAACAGTCTGCAATGGCCTGTAATGGAAGGAGTCTGTGGTGCAATTCCCACAGTGTTTAAACATTAGTCAATATGATGCGGAGCAACACATCAATCAACATTGTCAAGCCCCACAGTATTCACAGAGGCTATCAATCAGCGGCAGGCTTTGTATGCAACTGCAATGCAAATACTCACCTTCACACACATTATGCATTAAAGGCAAATTGAGTTAAACTCCCCCGTTTTCACTATGGATTGACCATGATGTATTATGGATTTTGAATAGTATGATTACATGACTTAATGAGCCATTTCCCAGCCACTGAGATTTGTGTTTTTAAAGGCTCAGTTTCTGGAATTAAGGCAGATGAGAGTCACATTATCCTGGGTTATTGTATTCTACTGTATTAAAACGTGTCTTCTTGGTTTAACTACATTTATCTGTGAATTTATTTGTGGGTGCACATGACTATTTGAAATGCCAATTTGGTTAAATTCCCCTTTGTTTTCAATGTCTTTTTAACTAACTATCATAAGATTGATAGTAATTGTTTCTTTGCTGGTTGAAGCGTTGTATCTCTGTAATAACTACAATGAATAAAATACTATTTTAGGTAGGAATATAGACACTGGGATTCACTGGCAATATACTGTACATTATATGAAATATAATTATTATTATGTATTGGTATATTTCAAATGTTACCCAATTGCTTGACACCTGTCAATATGCTGCAATGTTTCCGTCCCTCCTTTAATTCCATTTGACATTTTTCTCAAATATATGTAGATTTTTCAGACCACCTACAGTAACATGAGTAGATGAGGAACAGAACAGTACATTGGAACTAAAATAAAAAATTTTGCAAGTGTTTGTTCTAAAATATCCAAATACCACTATTTCTTATGTTAATCACATTGTTTTTACTTTTACATAACAGTGTGAAGGCAGCTTTGTGTGTGAGTCAGGACCTAAAATGGCAGCCTGGCTGCAGAGTGGCCCACTGCTTCTGCTTATCTCCACAGCTCCAGATAAGGGCTCATTTCCCCCCCGACAGTATGAAATAAACGTGCATTTGTGGGGGTGTGCATGTGTGCATGTTAAGTGAATGGCCCACTGTGCCTAGAGCGTTACCATGAAGACTGAGGCTTCAAAACATTACCATTAGCAACCCACTACGCTTTCCCCACTATTTATCTAAGACTTTCTCGATTCTTCTATCTTTGCTTCCCTCTGTTGCTCATTTACTGCTTTCAATTCCGTTTTTCTTTATGCTTTGGACACGAGTTCTCCCTGTTTCTCTAACTCATGACACATAGGTCTTTCTCATCTTAACACTAAGTTCTCTGCAACACTTGCTTAAATCCCTTGAATCAGACCGACACACTCTTGTGTGCATGCACCCAGCACAAACATAGTTAGAAGCAAACCATAAGGACCCATACTTTGGCCCAGTATTCAGTATATTAGTATTAAGAGCAAACCTTGTAGTTTAGCTATTCTAAAGCCAGTTATCTAGCTAGCGTAGATAGAGTACTATCTTTTAGGATAATCATTTAAAATGACTCAGTAATAGGATTTGTATAATTGTACATTTTGATGGGCTAAATTAAATTCAAACTGAAAATTATATACTTTAAATGTTCTTGATTTGAAAATAAGAGCATTAAAATAGCAGGAAATAATCATTTGTTTTTGTTCTTTTGAGATATTATGGATTTATGTCTACCTGAGCAGAAAATAAACTCACAATCCCTCTGTGTGCTGTAATCTGAGTTTATCTGTGGTTTGTTCAAGTGGCCTGTCCGGCGGTTAATGCATGTTAGTGCATACTTTCTTTTAGTGTGTGTGGTTCTCTTTTTACACCCATGGTGTTCACTGACCATTGACTGTATACATACCATACCTTGTACTTATACCATAGACCTATAGGCCCTGACTAAGTCTAATCCTCTCTGCACCGCCCTCAAACAGCGGTTACTGCTGATAACGAAATGAGTAACACACTCAAAATGTGCCAGGATAAATACATTTACGTACACTAAAGTATGACTACAGACAAATGAATACAAGGATGGTGCTGATCCTGCTGTTTTGCTTTGCAAGCTTACTTACTTAAAACACAAAAGTGAAACCTCGGACATGTGGCTTAACAATTAGCTAAACAATAGCTCCTGAAATGTTTATCCCAGCTATTTTAAGACTGAGCTTCTGTTGCAAGCTTCTAAATGAAAGTACTTAAAATGCTATCACAAACTGAAAATATGTTAAAATGTATATAGGGACTAAGAGCACCATGTTAAGAAAACTCACTTCACTTACTTTTAGTAAAGAAAAGTCTCAAAGACCAAAAATAAACCAATAAATATGAATGTCTCTAAAGCCATCAAGAAGATGCTTTTGCTATTATCATTAGTGCTCCTTTTGCTGCAGTCAGTAGAATTGTCATATAGCGACAAAGTGGAAAATGATACAATATTAGATTTAGCAAATTGTAGCTTTAATGCTTTATGTGGTTCTCATGGGAATCAGTGTTGCATCTGTAAAAACAAACAGATATTCAGCAAACAATAATATACAGTGTTGATTTATTCATATCACTCTCACAAGCAGCATATATTGTCATTTTGCTGAGGTGATAAGTGAGGTTTTGTATATTTCACAGCAAGGCATCTATTTGCTTGATGTTGGTTCACATTGTTCATTGTTTCCTCAAGTCATTTGTTTTCATTAACTTTTTTTTTAAACGTTACATCTATGATTCCTATTTGTTTTTTCCTTCAGGGAATGAAGGCTTCAGTACATCAGTAGTGTACTCGCTCCAACTGTGTTTGTGGATTTAAAACACCTGCTTTCAATTAGTGTTGTAAATTAAGAAAAAAAGTCATAATGCTATTTGTTTTGGTGGAGAGAAGACAATAAATGGACAGGATGGAACAAGATGATAATGAGCTAAAGGTCAATACAGTTGCACAGATCAGCATTATCAGACCTGACCTGCATTACTGTAAGTTACACTGATCAAAGGGGACTTCATTCATTTCCACTGTCATTGTGACTGCCTACCAGTTACATACTGTAAGCACAGACCTGTTTTGGGTAACCAAAAAAGTAAATGGACCATCGACCTGACACACACACACACACACACACACACACACACACACACACACACACACACACACACACACACACACACACACACACACACACACACACACACACACACACACACACACACACACACACACACACACACACACACACACACACACACACACACACACACACACACACACACACACACTTCTTTCTTAAATGGGATCTCGCAATCAAAGAAGCACACAGTCCAACAAACTGTGGCGTTTGGTCCAATTGTTACATACAGAACATGACTAGTAGCAATTCAAAACGCAATCATTAGCAGGTGACATTTTAAAGCTACAGAGCATGGAACTGTGTGCAGAGCACTGAGAGATTAGCAGCTTTGACACAATCAATAAGCAGGAAGTTGTTAGAGTTAGTCAGAAAAGTATGCATAAATGTCAAACATTGTATCCTACACTGCCTCAAATTACTGTTGGTACACAAAAGAGCAACTCTCCATGAAATTGGATGTTGGCAATTGCTATATTAGCCACTGCACTTCCTCTCACCCCACATCTTCAGCTCCACCAGTGGAGAGGGGGATTTGATTTTCGGGTTTGTAATGCAGTGCAATATTGAATTGTAAGTGTAGACTACTCTTATCGGCTAGTAGCTCACTCTTCAAAAACTGCAAGATACAATATATTCCATTTATAATCTGTTTTTCTGAGCTAACCTTGTTCACTGCCACACACTGGTTTGTAACATGCAGTCTTTGTAGTTCTGTAACACTGCTTCTGTCGTCCCTGCCAAACTCTCATATGTCTGCCATTGCTCTAAGGAGACAGTAGCCAGACACACACAGCCAAGCTGCTGAGCGGTTTCACCACTCCTGTCTTCCTCTCTCCCCTACAGTGTCCCCCGACTCCCTCTTTCTCCTCTGCTGATGAGCAACATGTGTTTCTCCTAACAGCTTGGAAACCAGTCCTTCTCTTTCTTTCCTTCAATCCCTCATCCACCTGTTTTAGCCAACAAACCCTTTCTTTATCTCTTCTGCGTTTCATCCCTCTCCCTCTGTCACCATCCTCTAACAGAGAGGAGACAGCTTGTTGTAGCTGCACTAGTATCAGTGCTCTGCACCAAAGGCTGCCTAATCTCCACCATATAGTATTTTGTGCCCATCCACCCTTCTTCACCTTTAAACTAGCTTAAAAGTAGTTCCCTTCAAAGCATAAAGGCATTTTATGTTGCTGTTTGAATGTGTGTGCATGCAGGTTCTCACTCATCCATATTCAAGTCTCCAGTTAATTGCTTGAACACCATTCTCTTATCCCTGCCCTTTTGGCTCGTTTCATGTGATATTTTTGTTCCAAATTATTGGTATGATGAAATTATAAAATATAGAAAACTATGGCCTATTACAGTCATTGTGTCTTTGATAATGAGACTACCTGGAAAGCAATTCTATTTGAAAAAGTCACTTAGGCAAAGTTCTGCCCAACTGCCTACTTCCCTAATAGGATTGGATTCTGTGAACACAATTACCAGGGCAATACAAAATACTGGCAAATTACTGATAAACTGTGTAATATGTAAGCTAATAATGTAAAAGGAAATACGGTCCATTAAAAATAACACTTTTTTCTCAGCAGGGTTACATTATCTCTTCAATGCACGGGTTGTAAAATTTACTTTGCAATTTAAAAAATGATTTTAAGCTATTGCTGAATGCCCAGACTCGCTCTATCTCTCTCTTTCAGTTTCTCTCTCTCTTTGTCTTTCAGTTTCTCTGTCTTTTTTTCTTATATTAACACAGAAAAAACACAAACACTTCCAAACTCTTTTCAAAACAAATACTGTAAACACCACTGACAATAGTACAATATATGCTTTACTCCATATTTTGAGTATATTTCATTTTTGTTCTGTCTTTCAATTAAGTCTCAAGAAAATCACTTCAGGTACCATTACTGACATTCAATCATGCCACTGGCTTTGGACAAGCTTCTCAAGTCACACTGAATAATGGATGACACTTATCTCTTTTAAGGCTTTCTTTTAGAGTGATGCTCATTGTCTTCATTTCTGATTGGATTGGCCTGTGAAACACATGAGGGTCCTGATTTGAACAGTGTGAGAGGTGGTTTTTTGGCTTCATATATTATGTGTTTTAAAAGGCTGACTTGAGTTTTGGAGATCAACTTGCATTAATGGCACAGTGTAAATTGCAATTTAGGCCTTGGTGACTGTATTTTATGTCTTTGTCATCATATTGGAAATCCAAAACAAAAAAAATAGCTTTAAGTAGTAGTATGATTATATTCCTACCAATCAGTTCCTTACTGTATGTATATTTTCTGTCAGCTTATTTGAATTCAATGATTGTCAGGCAACAGGAGAACGTTACTTTAGATGTTCCACCTTGCCCCTGCACAATAGATGTACCTATCACATGGGTTACATCTATCCAAATCCTGTACAAAAAATATATCTTTGCTGACCTAGTCACATATAAAGTTGTTGGTTGTGAAGGGAAGGGGCACACTTTACACATTATTTTCAGCTAGTGTATGGATATGGCTGGTGCTTGTAATTTTGTGTTGAAGAACAGAGTGAGGACTTGAGTGTATTCATGGTTCACGTTAGGTTCAGGACCTGAAGTAATAAACCATATCTTTATTTCTGCCAATCAATCATAGACTATAATTCTCTCTCTTTTTCTCCCTCTTCCTTTCACACCACACACATAAACATACACACACATAAACATACACACACCCACTGCTACACACTTACACACATAGTAGTCTATACAAACTGATAACAGCGAGCTTTGCTCTGATTTCCCAGATGAGCGGCAATCTGTTTTATTGCTTGCTTGAATTGTTGGAGGAGGATGTGTGTGTGTGTGTGTGTGTGTGTGTGTGTGTGTGTGTGTGTGTGTGTGTGTGTGTGTGTGTGTGCACATTATGGAGGGTTAGATGGTGTTTTGTTGTATGTACCGTATATAAAATTCCAACTTGTTTTTAAATGACAACATTCAAATGAATGAATGACTAAATAATTAAACTGCATTATCACTTAATGTATTTTGTGTCAATTTTAATTGAACAGGAAGGGACCATCTTATCAAGTATTGTCATTATAAATAAAACCATGAATGCAATGGAGGTTCATCCCGTTCAAATTAAATAATCTTTGCATTTGAGATATCTAGATGAATAACAACATGTCAAATATGTGTGCAAAACTATGCTTAATAAAATAAATGCACTTCAAATTAATGATAAATGTGTTTACATAATTTGTTCTTTAAGTGTGTTTAAAGTTGGTGTCTTTCATGTTGTTGTTGTTGGGAAGTTGAAAAAAGGAAAGCGGGAGAAAGAGACAGACAGAGACCCCAAGAGCAGACAGAACATGTACACTGAACAAAAATATAAATGCAACACTTTTGTCTTTGCTCCCATTTTTCATGAGATGAACTCAAAGATCTAAAACATTTTCTATATACACAAAATAACCATTTCTCTCAAATATTGTTCACAAATCGGAAAAAATCTGTGATAGTGAGCACTTCCCCTTTGCCGAGATAATCCATCCCACCTCACAGGTGTGGCATATCAAGATGCTGATTAGACAGCATGATTATTGCACAGGTGTGCCTTAGGCTGGCCACAATAAAAAGCCACTCTGAAATGTTCAGTTTTATCACACAGCACAATGCCACAGATGTCGCAAGTTTTGAGGGAGCGTGCAATTGGCATGCTGACAGCAGGAATGTCCACCAGAGCTGTTGCCCGTGAATTGAATGTTCATTTCTCTACCATAAGCCGTCTCCAAAGGCGTTTCAGAGAATTTGGCAGTACATCCAACTGGCCTCACAACCACCGACCACGTGTAACCACACCAGCCCAGGACCTCCACATCCAGCATGTTCACCTCCAAGATCGTCTGAGACCAGCCACTCGGACAGCTGCTGCAACAATCGGTTTGCATAACCAAAGAATTTCTGCACAAACTGTCAGAAACCGTCTCAGGGAAGCTCATCTGCATGCTCGTCGTCCTCATCGGGGTCTCGACCTGACTCCGGTTCGTGGTCGTAACCGACTTGAGTGGGCAAATGCTCACATTCGATGGCGTCTGGCACGTTGGAGAGATGAATCCCGGTTTTCACTGTTCAGGGCAGATGGCAGACAGCGTGTGTGGCGTCGTGTGGGTGAGCGGTTTTCTGATGTCAATGTTGTGAATCGAGTGGCCCATGGTGGTGGTGGGGTTATGGTATGAGCAGGAGTATGTTATGGACGACGAACACAGGTGCATTTTATTGATGGCATTGTGAATGCACAGAGATACCGTGACGAGATCCTGAGGCCCATTGTTGTGCCATTCATCCACGACCATCACCTCATGTTGCAGCATGATAATGCACGGCCCCATGTTGCAAGGATCTGTACACAATTCCTGGAGGCTGAAAACATCCCAGTTCTTGCATGGCCAGCATACTCACCGGACATGTCACCCATTGAGCATGTTTGGGATGCTCTGGGTCGGCGTATACGACAGCGTGTTCCAGTTCCTGCCAATATCCAGCAACTTGGCACAGCCATTGAAGAGGAGTGGACCAACATTCCACAGGCCACAATCAACAACCTGATCAACTCTATGCGAAGGAGATGTGTTGCACTGCGTGAGGCAAATGGTGGTCACACCAGATACTGACTGGTTTTCGGACCCCCCCAGACCCCCCCCAATAAAGCAAAACTGCACGTTTCAGAGTGGCCTTTTATTGTGGCCAGCCTAAAGCACACCTGTGCAATAATCATGCTGTCTAATCAGCATCTTGATATGCCACACCTGTGAGGTGGGATGGATTATCTCGGCAAAGGAGAAGTGCTCACTCTCACAGATTTTTTCAGATTTGTGAACAATATTTGAGAGAAATGGTTATTTTGTGTATATAGAAAATGTTTTAGATCTTTGAGTTCATCTCATGAAAAATGGGAGCAAAAACAAAAGTGTTGCATTTATATTTTTGTTCAGTGTAGGTGAGTCTGGAGAATTATATGGGGTAAAGTATTATCTATTCATTTTGGAAGATGTCACTGCTTTCCCTCTCCCTATAGAAACATGAGGGACGAAAAGTAAGACAGCCCAGTGCAATGATGACATGACTGCATGGTGGAAGACTGCTGATGGGTTGAGGAACCAGTTGGGAATACAAGATGCACCTGACATGGGTTAATGGCGAAGATCTCCAATAGTGTTAATAGTAGTTATTAGTGTTCACTCTCGTCCTGCTCTTCCTTTCTATGTATCCATGCCTGCCTGTCAGCCTGGTGTATGGCATAAACACAGGCAGAGTCTTTATTTAAGTCTCAGGGTATCTTTCTCTTTTCCATCAATCTAAGGGCTTTATATACTACCTTATTCTCATGTGGTTGTGTCTATAATCTCAATACCTGTGGCTTCTCCCTGGTTACATTTGTTTAACAATAATTCACGCACCTACAGTAGAGCTGAAGAAGCATGAATGTAGAGATTGTATGGGGCTGAACCAGGGTTTCCGCTAGGATTTTTTCTCGCCGGTCAAATGTCCGGGCAGAATTTATTTTACCGGATACATTTGAAACTTACCGGTCATATTTCAATAATAATAATAAGAGTTATGTTGCAGAGTTTCCGTTAGCAGGTAATTACCGGACTATGAGCAGATATGCTGATGTTTAAAACTCAGTTCACGGGGCTCATTTTTATATTGCTTCAGTCTATAATCGTAACAGATCGAAAACAATTCAGATTCATTTTTTCAATAAATGATTCCACAAACAACAAACAACATAATTATTACATTCAAACAAACTACTTGTAGTAGATGAAGTACATTATTCAAAAGTTTACATTAACTTTGAATAATAACACGGGAGAAACGGATCCTCTCTTTTCCCCTCTCCCTCCCTCTCTCTCCTGACAGCCTGTCAGTTTCTCATGCAGCTCCTGCAGCTCGCTAAACAGTGGGTGGGGCTTCAGGTGATTATGCAGAGCTGCGTGTCTCTGTCAGACTCAGCAGCTGATCTGATCTCTCTCTCGCGTCTGGTTATACTTCACTCGCGTTTATGTCCATATCGATCAGATCCAGCTCTCCTGATCGGGCTTTATAGAGAGCACCGATCAAACTATTAACAGTGAATATCGGCCGATAATGACCGGTGGACGATCTATCGGAGCATCCCTAATTATTACCAGACATTTTGACCGGCAGGTTTTGAATTTACCGGTTTTTAATACATTTTACCAGCTAAAAACCGGTAATTACCGGCTAACGGAAACCCTGGGCTGAACATGTATGCACAACCCCCCCGTGTACTCCATCCCTCCAACCACAAACAGGCCAGAAAATCCATAGAGACTATTAAGTGAAGTTAAGCATAGCAGGAATAATCTAAGTCATTAAACACCACAGGGTTATGAATTATACATGCACATATAAAGTGAAATATCATAACGGGATGGAATGTAAAATAAGCCTTATAAATGTGGTTTTAAACCGCAAGAGAGGCGTCATGTACAACATGGTTTTACTTTTTTCTGCAGACCTTTTTTCATAAAGTGTGTGAAGGGGTATACGGTATCTGGAAAACATTCAGACGACCAATCCACTAACATGGACCAGCTTTCATTTACCTAACCACAGGTGATTTATAGAACACCTTTATAGAGCATCCATCTGGCTCTCCACTAAAACTTTGTGAATCACTATCTTAGAGGAGCAGAGAGCCATAATCCTGCAGAAACACTTCGGAATGTTTTACATAAAGCTCACTGACAAATCTTGAGGTAGATGGATTTTTGTTTTACAAGTGAGACTGCACCAGGCCAGTTTGACTGTGTTAATGTCTTCTTCCTGTTGTTTTCATCATCTTTTTCTGTATTGCCATTCCACCAGGTGATTGTATATTGGAAAGGTGATTAAAAAAACGGGGAGAGAGTTCATAAAAAAGAATATTATAATGTATAAAACCTGCATTGCAGCTTGAGTAAGACAGGATTTGAGAAATAAACAGCACACATTGGACGGTAGCTGATATTTTGTGACTCTGCATTCAGGACCCACACAGTACTCATCTTTAAAGCTGAAATTGCAGTGGATTTAATGCACACAATCTCAACAATAACACCTATATATTTCTGTATTAACCCTGTAGTTTTGCTGAAGAAGAAGAAAATGACACCTAGCATGTCCTTATACACATCAGCTGCATATTTAGCCAGCATGTCAGTCAGTTGGACAGCTACAGTCAGAACACTCAGTGCAGTGGACAGTAGGGCAGCCAGCCAGTAAGCAGGTCACTCAGTCAGTAAGTGTGAGTCAGTTCTGAACACCTGATATGTCTGACAGCATCACAACATGGACACTGACATCTACAGTATGTAAGTGTGTGTGTGTTTGTGTGTGTGTGTGTTTGTTGCACGTGTGCACAGTTAGGAGCTAGCATTTTGGAACAGCAAAATAAACTTGTTACCCTTCACTTCTCTGCTGTTTAACTCACTCTCTCTCTCTGAGACCTAAACACGCACACACACAAATTAAATTCAGGGTAAAGGTTCCTCTTCCTTATGTTCTTGCCTATTACGCGTTAAGAATATCAAATGTTTGGAGATTACTTTCTATGGTAGTAGAAAGTAATTTAAAGGATTAAATAATATTACACCCATATACCACAACAGCAAATATGTTCACCGGCAATGTTTTGTATCCACTAAATGAATACTATATTGTTGTACTAATTGTGAAGTATCTACGATTTAACATTGCAGACCTGGGTAACTAAGTCCCAGGTTTAGGCCACACAATAACTACGTTTCAGATCTGACAAAGATTGGGACTTCAGTAACATTTTAATAAAGTGAATGCACACACTCATGTTTCAAGTCTCTGTGGACCTTAAGTTCTCTGAGTGCTTAAACACAACCATAATGTAGTATCATATCAAAAGAAGACTTTAAAGGGAAAGTTAATTGAATTATGTTGTCAGACAATGTTTTACAGATGCTGTACATACAGCACGAACTACGAAGTATGCAACTTGGCAGATGCTCTCATTAAACAACATGACTCATTCATGGTTTCTAGGAGACACAGTTTGTTAAGATGCACTGCCCAAGAGCCTTCACAACCTGCATTAAGTAGAGCACTGTAAGGTCAGGGTGAACTGTAGCAATAATCAGTAGAGAAGTTTAGTAAACACACAGGAGGAGAGAGGAACTAATCCTCTGGCGAGTATGCTTTGGCGAATGCTGAGTTAACTTGGAGGTAACTTGAGATGGAGCAGAATGGTGTTGGTTGCAGAGCAGGCGTACTCTGAATGTGTACCCATACTGTACTGCTTGTGTATCAACTATTTGTTTATTTGTGTGCTATGTACATGAGTGTGTTTTATGTCTGTGGGGTTCATGTTCATGTGTTCGCAGCTATTTACATATCTTGCATGTGTATGTGTTGGTGGCCTTTGGGTGGGTGTGTATTCACACACTTGTGTATTGGTGATCCATAGAGGCATGCAGTGCTAGGCAGACTCTGGCTGCTGTAATCCGAGGTTTACATGCTGTAATGCTGCTGAAAGCCTGCAGGCCTAGCTGGCAGAAGGGAGGAGAGGGAGGGTAAAATGAAAGTGAAGACATTATAGAGGAGACAAGAAAGAATCTGAAGGGCATAAGAGACACACAGATTAGATTGATAAATGAAGGAAGACAAGACAGAGAAAGGTGAGAGAAGAGAGGGAGGGACAAATACATATAGTGAAATAAATACATGCAGCAAGAAGTTTTTTAAGGTAAGAGAGTATGTTTGGAAGAGGAAAAACACTATTTATATGAAACCCTTAAACTAAAAGTTCTACTCATGATAGAAAGGCTAAGAAGAAAAAGAAAGATTGGAATCAACGTCTGAATTGTTTCCCACCCAAATTACCAATATCAAAATAAGTTGTGTTGGTTGAGTGCAGCACTCATTTTCCATTTGATATCTTAGATCATTGTGACTGTCCTGTCATTTAAAATGATCACTAAGAGAAAAAGCTTTGAGATCAACGGTTTAAATTATAGATGTCAATGCATTTCTATTGTGTGTGTGTGTGGTTAAGCCAAGATGAGTATCGTTGGCCCCTGACTATTTGTACTCTTTTACATCATTTGGTGTTTCAATATAGCCAATCAGACAGTAATACTACATTCATTTGATGGAAACTTTGCCTGTAGTAACAACACACTTTCCCCATACACATACTATATGAGTATATGACTCAAAATATAATAATTACATACAACTGCCATGAAGGCAGGTTAAATACATAATAGGATAAACAGAATGAAAGTGTTATCAGACCAGCATCAGTGTAGATGTGTGCAGTCTTAGGTTAGTGAAAGAGAGCAAGGCACTGAATGAGATGAGAGGAGATGAGAGAAGAGGAAATGAAATGAGAGAGGGAGGTCTGACAAAAGGTGGAGGGAGAGGGAGGGAAAGATGGATGGAGTATCAAACCAATGCAAATCTGTTCCCCCGACTGCAATCACTTTCGTGTGTATGACCACACACACAACCACACAGGAATGTACACACCGTAAATCCTTCTTGCCTACGCTTATTATGCCAATAAGAAAATCTACTGTAGGCATGTGCTGATTACCTTGCAGATTATTCCATGATACTATTGTCTTATATTCAGTTCCTGATAGACTGAGATGGGTTGTGGAGTGAATGTTTGCATATATCAGGGAATAAAGAAGAGAAACCAGGAACAGCAAATCTAAAAAAAGATAATATCACAATATATACTTATTTTTTAATAAATACAGACAGATATAACAATACCAAGCAATACCCTTCAGATTGCATTCTTAGGTCCAAGGTTTTATTTCAAGGGCAAGGTATGAGAGCAATTCAACCATCAACACATTTTCATTAGTACAGTAGATAGCCCAGATTCAGCTCAGTTTAATATATTAATCCTTTAAGGGTCATATGGCTCACATGTTATCTGTGAACTACCGTGAAGTATACGTTTTCTCTTTTCGGAAAATCAAGTCAAGATTTTTTCATACTTGAATTGGTGCTAGCTGAGTGGCTGAGTGCCTTTTGTGTTTTGAAGGCAGGGTTGTACAGGTGATTTTGTGACAAAAAGCGCAATCATAGGGTGTGCTTATTTTAGACGGGAGTATGAGTTAAGTACAGGTTACTGAATCCATGACAGTAAGAGACGGTGATGGGTCCCATTTCACAAAGCACCCTCATCAGTTCCATCATTGCAGGAGCCTCTTCCTCTGTTGGTGTCATTTTTTTTAAAGAGTCAGCACAAAAGAAAAATATATGGGGCCAATTTGATGTGATGTACGGTAAGGTGTTCAAGACATGTGTCCAGTTTGACACATAGCCTCCTTACACAGCTCAATTTGTTATTGGGCCTCTTTATAGCATTGCTATTCTTGTCTATTGCTGATCCACTGACAATGGGCATGGGATATGATATTATAAGGATGCAATTCATTAAATTCTAACAGGATTTAAATTCTTGTAATATTGCTTTAATGGACATTAAGGCATACCCACTCCCTGATCTGAACTATTGTTCTATTTTCTCGACTTGTAGGTGATGCTGTCAAACAGCCTGTAGTAGGGTTGGGTTGTCGATCTGAAAAATGTGCTTCAATGCCCATCAGATGTTATCTTTGTGTCTACCTCGGGCTCTCCACTTATACATTGTTTCCTACCTAAATGAAGGTCTGCCTGTTAACCGGCGTTGTATTCCTGAGTTGGAAACTTGTTTTAAATGTTCCTCAGCATTGCAAGAGACGTGTTTTAGCTACAGCAATAGTCAAACAGACTTCTGGCCTACGTCCGTGACATTTGTCTCTGCGGAGACTCACCATTCTGTCCACTATCAATGTTATCATTAACCTCACTTTCTTGTTCTGTAATCCTCGACCAATTTTTCTGGTCTTTTCTCTCTCAAATGTTTGCCTGAAGTCCCATCCTCCTCTCTCTGCAGGCTTGTTTTCTGCCTCCATCCAGAAAGCCATGGTATTTTTAACATGATGACACAACCTTGGTGTCAGATACCACTCTCATTACTTTTCCACTGATCCCTTCATCATTTCCCGCTGCCACCTTAGTTGTGCTTTGTGTACAACAGGGTCACAGGCAATTAGGCCTTGCTCTGTTCTTCACATCCCTGCTCCTGCCAAATGCTTAGCCTTTAATCCATCAATCAATCCGTCCATCCACTCCATACCAAAGATTAACCCAAGGACTGACAACCCACCTTGTTTCCCTATTTCTCTTCGCCCTGTCGGTCCATCAGTCACTCACCCTCTGCACTTATCATTCCATCCATCTCTGTGACTTGACTAAAATAAAAATATTACCTTGAGGGCTCAAACATGGTTTCTTCTTAATTTTCTCTTTTGCCTGCTTGCATCCCTCCTCCTATCCACCCACAACTTTGGGCAGTACTCAGACCAGTACCCCCACCACTCTTATTTTATCCCCCTGAACATTATTCTCCAATCCCTTTTTTATACTCTAGACCTCTACTATAACCCAGGGTAATGTTGTATTAATAACATGACATCCCAGGGGGGGCGGGGGCGGGGGCTGGGCAGATTTCCTCTCCCTGCCTGAATGTCCTCAGTGTTCATAGAGAGGACTGACTGTGTCCTAAAGTGATGAGTAGTAACTTGCAGAATGAAACAAATAAAAATGCTTTCATTATAATTAAAAAAATACAACAGTGCAGATGTATGGTTTTCTGTATACAACCAACCATCATTATACCGTAGTGTTACATTGTTAAATAATGCATGGTTTGGGTGTTCCTCTTAACATCCAGACAGATACTTCACTTCCGCACAGTGGTAGAGAATGGTGAAGAGGGCTGCCATCAGAGATCTATAATGCTGACTTCATCAGCTGTGTGCTCTTTCTCTTTCCAGGCACAGGGTTATACAGACAGTACTGCCTACAGTAACCCAGAAATAGGAATGGAGCAGAATGAAAACATTTGAATGCGCAAACATAACAGCAATGCTATTCATTCATCCTTTAGTTCATTCTTTCTTTCTTTCTGTGAGACCCTGGAAGCTGTTACAGCACATTGCTGAATCTTTAAATTGTAATAAACAGCAGAAATTTAATAAATGCATTCCCCTTTACAACAGCAGCATTTTCTAAAAAAATCAGCATGCTGATGCTCAATCTCCTTATGTCACTCCACATAATCTGTCTTGGCTGAGACATGAGACAGGATTGAGAGTTCGACAGCTAGGGAATAAAACTTCTCCTGGCTTGTCTCAACAAACAGATAAACAGACGAGTGGCTGCTGGGCTACTGTTTGTGGAACCCATACAGTTTACAGAATGTCTGGCACCAGAATCCTTTTCCCGAAGGGGTTAGAGTGATAGCAGGTACTAGTTAAAAAAAGGCTGTCTCCCAATTGTCTGTCTTTTCATATTTGTCTGCTTCACTTATTTACTTCCCTTATGTCTCTCTCTAAGTGCATATCCCCTCTCTGTTGTCCCTCTCTTTACTCTTGATGTCTCTCTTACATATAAAGAGATACACAGCAACAATTCACATGCACTGCAACACTTACGCTGATCCAAGGACACCAGAGGCAGTTTGTCAGCTTCAATTATTGTCCAGTCCACTGCTACTGTGGTCACCCAGAATATAACTTGCTGGTCAGTGCCTGTGTGTTCACTCATGATTGACATGACCTTCCAGCTAAAACAAATCTTCAACATCAATCAAGCCACAGAGGAAGCTTGAGGATACTCAAGTATTCATGAGTTCAGAAGGCTAAAAGCTGTTATCAAAAAGGTTGAAAATCGCTATTTTGAGAAGCACGCACGCACGCACGCACGCACGCACGCACGCACGCACGCACGCACGCACGCACGCACGCACGCACGCACGCACGCACGCACGCACGCACGCACGCACGCACGCACGCACGCACGCACGCACGCACGCACGCACGCACGCACGCACGCACGCACGCACGCACGCACGCACGCACGCACGCACGCACGCACGCACGCACGCACGCACGCACACACACACACACACACACACACACACACACACACACCACACACACACACACACACAACACACACACAACCCCACCAGGTTAGAGGACGGGGAAGGAACGAGGAGTAAGAGACTGTGAAGCAGGACAAATCAATGACACCCTCTCTTCCCTCCATCCCTGCTCACGTCTTCCCTCCCATTTCTTTATAGCCTCTCTATCTCCCCTTCCGTTCACCTACCCTCCTTTTCCACATTCTCCACAATCTTCCACCTGGCCTGAAGTTGGGGAAGACACAAAGATACATGCAAATCTACCTAATACAACGGAACATTTGAGGGAAAAGGGATCTTTCCCCTGTGAGATATTCTTTTCTCCGCCACTATCTTTCCGCCCTTCACTCTTTGCTTGTTTCACACAGATTAGCCTCCTTTTCCCTCTGATTTATTCATAGTTACTTGACTTTCTCTCTAACTTATTAACTGTCTTACTTTCCTGACACATAATGCACACCTCTTATTTCATTGTTTTGCTATACATGAGTCATTGGTTCCTGCTTTCTTACCCTCTCTTTCCTTATCACCCTTTCGACTCAGCCCACATGAGTTGTTTTACATAATTGTAATAATGACTTCCAGTGGTGTTGCCCCTCATCTAACCTCCCTAAAATAGCACTGTTTAGTTTGCCCTTTAGAGCTGCATCCTCACCACTTTCCTGTAGTTAGAGTGGTTAGAGGATGCCTGCAAGGGCCCTAGACAAAACCAAAATGTGTATAAAATGTCATTAAAAAAACAACAACACTATTATCATCCTAGATGTATTAGGATGTGCCTCTTCATAGTCTTTTGTTTAATTTGGAAGGATCACAACTGAGGGATAGTGATGTTAGTTGGCTGGTCAGTCTATCAGTCGAGATGGAAATATCTTAATAACTATTAAATGGATTGACATTACATTTTGCACAGATATGCACGGTTCCCACATGATGTATTCTAATACTAACCCCCTGACTTTTCCTCTGGCACCACCATGAGGTTGACATTTGAGGTTTGGAGTTAAATGTCTTGACAGCTACTGAATAAAACCATGACATTTGGTAGAGATGTTCATGTACCCCTTAGGATGAATTGAAATCACTTTTCATCTAATGCCAGGATTACCAGGAATCACCTGATATACTAATAACTTCCCCATGAGCCTCAGCTATATGTGTGCACACATGTAAGCATGCTAACACACTACACTAAGATCAAATACAGTATGCCAGTGCAAATATTTCAGTAATGTTAGATTTAACAGCTGATATGTGGAAGAGTCTGGTGTACTTCTGCACTGTGAGCAGATGAACATGAAATCTGATAAAGACCAGGGACAGGATATTGGTCTGTGAGCCAATAACAGGTGATTGTTTGAGAATAAGCACAAATATGTTTTAAGGCACAGAGAAAGACGTGATGTTCTCTCCAAAAAACAATTGCCGGCATTCATTAAATGAATCTCTTCATAGTTGGATGAGACATAGAGAATGTCTCCATATATGACCATGTCAACGAAAAAAACAAAACACAAATCATATAGATATGATTTTTTTTTTTTAAAGCAGTAGTACTGTAAATTCAAAATAGTTAAAACAAGTTACATAGAAGGTTCATCTTCTTTTGTGAAACATCGTCTTTTTTCCCGATATGGTTTAGCCACAAGGAGAAAAACATAATACTGTAGCTTGAATCATGAGCAATAGGTTAATAAATGTCTGTTGAGAATATACATTTTCTCTGCATTTTATGAAAAAGGATAATAACAGCTTTGTATGTCTCTGTAGCTTTGTGAGAGAAACTATGTCACAAAAAAGGAACCCTCCTTGTAACTCATTTGAAATGGGTAATGCTTATATCCCTTTGTTTCGATGGAAGTAGAGGAGACCTAACATTTCTTTATATTACTTACGGTAACCCAAAAGGGTTAGTTTAGCATTTCCAAGCATGCCAGAACATCTATGTAAATATGTTCGTGCACTGGCTTGCATGCGTTCTAGAGTGAACTGCAGCTATGTGTGTGTTTGAGTTGAGTGTGTTTGAGTTGAAAAAAAACGTGCTTCAATCGTTAAAAACATGTAATGGAAGAAATGTTTCTCACATGATGACAGGACTGTGAGCAGGGTACCAAGGTCTCATGACTCTCTGAAATTACTTAGCGTAATTCACCTCATATGTCAGATGAGACTGGAGATGATAATTGAAGGTGACCTCAATTTAAGAACACTGTAGTTTGCAGGCCATTGATTCTTGTAAAGAGGGAACATATTTCAGTGTCTCTTCCAAAAGATTCAGAACATGTGCTCGTTTGAGAGAGAAAGAGAGCATGTGTGAGATAGTAAGAGTGTTATTATTCTGACTTTTCACTGACCTGTGCAGCCATTTCTATCTCCGGTATGGGATCTAAAAGTATTAGGTCATCTATCTGAATCATCAGATCCTCCTTCGCACTCTCCAAGAACTTGGAGTTTCAAGTTCTGCACTTTCCCTCCTCACCTCCTACCTCAAAGACCGTACCTACAGGGTAACTTGGAGAGGGTCCGAGTCCGACCCTTGTCAATTAACTACAGGGGTCCCTCAGGGCTCTGTCCTTGGTCCCCTCCTCTTCTCTCTGTACACAAACTCGCTCAGATCTGTCATTAGCCGGCATGGTTTTTCATACCACTGCTATGCTGACGACACCCAATTAATTCTGTCCTTTCCTCGCTCAGAGACCCAGGTCGTCGCACGCATCTCTGCTTGTCTAGCAGACATCTCTCAGTGGATGTCTGCTCACCACCTCAAGCTCAACCTTGACCAGACTGAACTGCTTTTCCTTCCGGGAAAAGATTGTCCCACTCTTGACCTGACAATCAACATCGGCACCTCAGTTGTTTCCCCGACTCAGACTGCAAGGAATCTGGGTGTGACCCGAGATAACAAACTGTCCTTCACTGCAAACATCGCTGCTACAACCCGCTGCTGCAGATACATGCTTTACAACATCAGGAGGATACGTCCCCAGCTGACCCAGAAAGCGACGCAGGTTCTGGCCCAGGTGCTCGTCATCTCACGCCTAGACTACTGCAACTCCCTCCTGGCTGGTCTACCTGCATGTGCCATCCGACCTCTGCAGCTCATCCAGAATGCAGCGGCTCGCCTGGTCTTCAACCTTCCTAAATTCTCCCACACCACGTCGCTCCTCCGTTCCCTTCACTGGCTTCCGGTAACTGCTAGAATCCACTTCAAGACACTGGTACTTGCGTACCATACTGCGAATGGATCTGGCCCTTCCTACATCCAGGACATGGTTAAACTGTACACTCCAGCACGTGCACTCCGCTCTGCATCAGCCCAACAGCTCGCTGCACCCGCACTGCGAGGGGGACCCAAGTTCCCATCAGCAAAAACACGTCGGTTTGCTATCCTGGCTCCAAAATGGTGGAATGAGCTCCCCATTGAAATCAGGACAGCAGATAGCTTACACATCTTCCGACGCAGACTAAAAACTCATCTCTTTCGACTCCATTTCGAGCGATAAAATTACTAACAAAGCACTTATATACAGGGCTGCACATAACTGGTGCGCAGGTGCGCATGCGCACCTCCGCCAAAAAAAAGAGCACCGGGTCATTTGAAAAAAGGCACATTTGCGTACCAACATTGAGAGAGAGAGAGAGGAGAGAGGGAGAGTCTAGAGAGAGAAGGGAGAAGAGAAAGGAGAGAAGAGAAAAGAGAGAAGAGAGGAGAGAGAAGAGAGGAGAGAGAAGATAGGAGAAAGAGAAAGATATTTGCGAGTTGCATATGAACTCAGGGCCGGCCCGTAGCACTGGCGTTATAGATGTGCGCCTAGGGCGCCAGATCTGGGGAGGCGCTGCGCTGGCAGCTCTGGGAGGGAAAAAAACATTTTTGATCGGTGGGGCTCATCCTAATTTTCGGCCTTGATGTAACAATATTCATAATTAAGTAAATGTAACACCCTTTTCACCCCGGTTACACGTTTAATTTGCCTTGTACGATGGGCGCTGTAAGTGATGAAAATGGGGGATGTTGGCTTATCTGGCACCCGCAGCTCACAGCCAAAGTGCGAGTGAGCGTGGGAGCGAGGGAGGGTGCACCGGTTCCGGCGCTGTTGTTATTAGAATCTGGTGCTAGCTGCTCTAACGGATATACGAAGAAGATGTTTCTACAATAATGTGGAGGGAGAGTCCTCTCCAGTCAGACTGAGAGGCTGATGACTACAGCTCAGTGAGGTAAAGGACTCTGACTCTCTGAGTGTTTAGATAGTTCACTTTAGTCTAAGTTATCTCAGTGGGTCTCAAACGTTTTGATCACAATTTATGTAAACACATATTTTCAAGGCACTCCTTTATAATTATTGGGATTGAACAGGTTTGAAATTATTCCAATGTATACTATAGGACAGTAAACCAAAAATATCCTTTAAAACTGGAGAGATAAAAAAAAAAGCATAAATAAATGTTAAGGTAAAATGAACAACAAAAATAAAATAAGTTACATTAATTTGTTATTGGCTATGGTAGGTTATTGGTTATGTTCACATACTTATTTGATTACATCCACTTGTCGAAGATGACAACAGAGACTTTCGACCCAAAACCAGCTGTTGACTTGTGGATGCAAGCAGCTAATCGCAGACTCAACCAGAGAGAAAGTAGTAGGCCTACATCATCAGCTACCATGTCTGACAGAGAGGAAGACAGTGAGGAGAACAGTCAGGAGGGTAGTGATGACAGCTTGTAGGATTACTGGTCGTGCTAATGTTGTCTTGTGTTCACCTCTGCATGTGTGTTCTGTGTTCACCTCTGCATGTGTGTTCTGTGTTCACCTCTGCATGTGTGCTCTGTGTTCACCTCTGCATTTGTGTTCAGTGCCGTGTGTCTGGCAAATAAAGTCAAGACCCCCTAAAAAGTTACGGTTTATTTCATTTTAAGGATGAGCACCAAGCAACATCTCCAGGTGCTCCTTTGAGAACCAGGGCAAAAAAGTTATGTGCACCCCTGCTTATATACTAATAAAGGACTGGCTTATCTAAAGCCAGTTGAGTAGCACTTGAAATGTTTTAGCTCTATGAAACCTGATGTACTTACTTATATGATTCTGTTTTCTTCAAGTTGTATCTTGTTGTTCAAACGCACTTATTGTAAGTCGCTTTGGATAAAAGTGTCAGCTAAATGCAATGTAATAATGTAATGTAATCTGTGTGCTAATGTAGCTGTCTCTCTAACTCTCCTCTCTGTTTCATGTGACCTTTGTCTCCTTAATCTAGCACCATATCTATCTTTCTCCATTCACTCATCTCCTACCCCTCCCTATCCTCCTTTTGCTACCTGCTTAGCCACAACCCGTTTTATTGTGCTGCTTCTAAAGCATAAATCAGATTTTTCTCTCTCTAATGTCATTTAAGATTTTGCAGATATCTAACAAAGCAATTACACATGGCAGACATGTCGCCGAAATATAAGAGAGCAGTGGAGCCTGGCATGCCTGAAATATAGTCTCCAATGTATAGCCACTGAAGGTAATGGAGCAGAAAACTAATTCTGCCACAGTGTCACATTAACAATTATGACAATCTGATGTGTCTGCTATTATTATTATCTCGAGAGGACTATATGCATATGTGAGAAATATGATAGGGATTTATCTCACGACAGTAAGTATTAACAATTGAGAAAGGGGGGAATGGGGCGATTTAAAAATAGCAGGCAGGTTAAGGGAGGGAATACAATTTAAAAAAAGGTAAAGAGGAAAGTGAGTAGAGGAGAATGAGATACGCCTTCAGAAAAATGAAGTTAATTAAGGTTAACAAGGACAATAGGAAATGCTGGGTTGTATGTCCGTCATTATGCAGACACACAGCAGAGATGAAAGACTGAAAGAGGCACAGAACATTGAGGGAGAATTGGAACACAAATATCAGGACAAGTGGTATTCTCAACAGAATGTAAAGTTAATACTATAATTAAGAGAGTATGCATATACTGGTAATGGTGTGATCAGTGAGACACACTCACTTTATATTTAAATATACAGCCGACACAATGTAGTTAGGCTCCTTTGGGCCTGCTGTCAATAATTCAGAATCTTCATTGCAGGCACAAAATGACTCTCCTATATAAAATACATGGGGTTGCAGCCATTATCTATATTTTGTATGGATACGTCTGTCACGATCTGTCTTTGTGGTGTTTTGTCTTGTCTAGATCTGTTTTTGGTTTTCTGTCTGCGTTGTGTTTTGTCTTGTTTGGATCTGTCTGTGGTTCCCTGTCGTTAGTTTCCCTGGTGTGTCTGATTACCCGATTGTGTTCACCTGTGGCCCCTGTGTTTTATCCTCCCTCCTCACCTGTGTCTTGTTTGTGTGATTAGTCTTGTGTGTATTTAAGTTCTGGTTTTTCTGTCTGTCTTTGTCGGTTCATCTTTCGTTGTTGACTGTGTTCACCGGTGAGTGTTCTGTCTGTCCAAGTTCTATTTTCGTTATCCTTGAAATAAAGGTATATCAGTTTAATCTGCATTTGGGTCCTGCTTCCTTCGCTCTACCGTGACAGAACGAACCAACCAAGAATGGACCCAGCAGATAGTTTGTACGAGGTGAAGTACAATTTAACATGCTTGAGGAATGACTTTAGATATGCCTCCAGTACTGAAGAGAGGCAGTCAGTTATTTCTGCAGCACGCCAGGAGGTAACCTCAAGGCCCTGGTTGAGGGAGTTGCTCCCCGAGTGGGTGGAATACTTTTTGGGCAGCTTTGAGGTCAAACCTCTTTCCCGGCCTGCTAGCTCCAGGCATGCTAGCCCCCTGCCTAACAATTCCCAACCTGACACCATACGTCTCGGTGTGTTCCGTCTGGAGTTCCTCTGCTTTTTCCCCAGTTCCTGGAACTCTGGCTTATGGAGGTCCACGGAGTATTCAGGCGGCTGCTAAGAGGAGTCGTCGCAAGGCCAGGCTAGCAGCCCGAGCAGCCATGGTTCCGGCTACAGAACCGGCCCACACAGCCATGGTTCCAGACCCAGTTCTGGCCCCAGCAGCCATGGATTCGGCTCCAGAACCGGACCTTACAGCCATGTTTCCGGCTCCAGAACCGGACCTTACAGCCATGTTTCCGGCTTCAGAACCGGACCTTACAGCCATGATTCTGGCTTCAATTCCGGCTCCAGAGCCGTCCCATTCAGCCATGTTTCCGGCTCCAGAACCGGACCTTACAGCCATGTTTCCGGCTCCAGAACTGGACCTTACAGCCATGATTCTGGCTTCAATTCCGGCCCCCGCAGCCATGGTTCCAGACCCAGCTCTTGCCCCAGCTGCCATAGTCCCATCTCTGGTCCCCTCTCTAGTCTCTTCTCGAGTTCACCCTCTAGTCCCTTCCCAAGTCCCTTCCCTAGTCCCTCCTCAGGTCACCTCTCCAGTCTCCTCTCCAGTCCCCTGTCGAGTCCCCTGTCGAGTCCCCTGTCGAGTCCCCTGTCGAGTCCCCTGTCGAGTCCCCTGTCGAGTCCCCTGTCGAGTCCCCTGTCGAGTCCCCTGTCGAGTCCCCTCTCCAGTCCCATCTCAAGTTCCCTCTCACGTCCCCTCTCGAGTCTCCTCTCAAGTCACCCCTCCAGTTCCCTCCTCTAGTCCCTCCTCGAGTCCCCTCTCTAGTTCCCCTCTCAAGTCCCCTCTCGAGTTCCCTTCTCTAGTTCCTCCTCTAGTCCCTCCTCAGGTCACTTCTCTAGTCCCTTCTCAAGTCCTTTCTCTAGTCTCTCCTCTAGTCCCATCTCTAGTCCCATCTCCAGTCCCTCCTTTAGTCCCTTCCCTAGTCCCTTCTCAAATCCCAACTCTAGTCCCATCTCAAGTTCCCTCTCGAGTCCCCTCTCCAGTTTCCTCTCAAATCCCCTCTCGAGTCCCCTCTCGAGTTCCCTCTCCAGTTCCAACTCAAGTCCCTACTGAAGTGCCGTTGGAGGTTCCGCTGGGGCTCCTGCCAACTCCATGTTCTGTCCCGTTGGGGGTCCCGCCGACTACTCTCCTGCCGGGGGTCCTGCCAATCCTATGTCCAGTCCCGTTGGAGGTCCCGCCGACTACTCTCCTGCCGGGGGTCCTGCCAACCCTAGGTCCTGTCCTGTTGGGGGTCCCGCCGACTACTCTCCTGCCGGGGGTCCTGCCAACCCTACGTCCTGTGCCGATGGAGGTTCTGCTGGGGGTCCTGCCGGCTCCATGTCCAGTCCCGTTGGAGGTCCCGCCGACTACTCTCCTGCCGGGGGTCCTGCCAACCCCTTGTCCTGTGCCGTTGGAGGCCCCGCCGACTACTCTCCTGCCGGGGGTCCTACCAACCCCTTGTCCTGTTCCGTTGGAGGCCCCGCCATCCTCTGTCTCGCCGGGGGTCCTGCCAATCCCGTGTCCTGGTCCTCTTCCGTGGGGGATCCTGCCGAGGCCTGTCCCACCAGCTCTGGTTCCTGTCCGGCCGACACCGGGTCCTGCCCGGCCTCCGGCGCTGGCCCGTCAGCGCCTTCCTGCCCGGCCTCCGGCGCTGGCCCGTCAGCGCCTTCCTGCCCGGCCTCCGGCGCTGGCCCGTCAGCGCCTTCCTGCCCGGCCTCCGGAGCTCTCTGGTCTTCGCCCTCGAGCCCGGCCCCATGAGAGCCGCGGTCTTCGCCCTCGATCCCGGCCCTCTGTGAGCCGTGGTCTTCGCCCTCGAGCCTGGCCCCCTGAGAGCCGTGGTCTTCGCCCGCGATCCCGGCCCCCTGACTCTTCCTGCCACTAACCTCGTCCTCGAGCCCGGCCCCCTGACTCTTCCTGCCGCTGCCTTCGCCCTCATGCTCGGCCGCCCGAGTCCCCCACCTTAGACTCTGCCTTGACCCCGGGCCGTCCGCCCGAATCCCCTTTTTTGAACTCTGCCTTGCCCCCGGGCCGTCCGCCCGAGATCCCTTTCTGGTCCTCTGCTGTGCCTCTGGGCGGTCAGCTCAGTCCCGTCCTCCTGACCCCCTCCACCCACCCTGGTGGCCTAGTGATAGGTCCCTCCTCCGGACCCCCTCCACCCACCCTGCTTGAGGTTTTGGACTTTTGTGTTCTTTTTTTGGGACGTCTGGGATCCGTCCCTTGAGGGGGGGTACTGTCACGATCTGTCTTTGTGGTGTTTTGTCTAGATCTGTTTTTGGTTTTCTGTCTGCGTTGTGTTTTGTCTTGTTTGGATCTGTCTGTGGTTCCCTGTCGTTAGTTTCCCTGGTGTGTCTGATTACCCGATTGTGTTCACCTGTGGCCCCTGTGTTTTATCCTCCCTCCTCACCTGTGTCTTGTTTGTGTGATTAGTCTTGTGTGTATTTAAGTTCTGGTTTTTCTGTCTTTGTCGGTTCGTCTTTCGTTGTTGACTGTGTTCACCGGTGAGTGTTCTGTCTGTCCAAGTTATATTTTCGTTATCCTTGAAATAAAGGTATATCAGTTTAATCTGCATTTGGGTCCTGCTTCCTTCGCTCTACCGTGACAACGTCAGTGTCTTGAAAGCAGTTGAGTACAAGAAATGCATTTTACTTAATAAAGCATGGAAGTAAATGGACATGGTGTGGGCAGAGAGATGGAGTGAGAGTGAAATAAATGATCTATAATTTATTCAAAAATAAATGTGAAACAAATTTCTATAGGGAAGGTCATTGTCAGTGTCCTCAACTGTTAAGACAAAATATTACCACAGGGTAAAGGCTAAATAATGGAACGAACGATGCTCCAAGGAAGGTTTGCAAATGCTAAGGAGATTAGTCTCTTAACATGTGACCGTGGGGAATGTTAATACTAACATTATAATGTTGCAACACTGAACATAACACTTCAATTAAGTTATGGCTGCTGATGGGAATGCAAGATAATTCACAAAGTATCAGGTCATCTACTGTAATATGTGTTTCTGTGAAACACCAAGCCAACAAATATGTTATGATATATTCATTATGTTGGCAGATGCGTACAGTAATGCTTTTATCGGGTCAGTTTACACAGTTTTCGTCGTGATTTGTGCTTTTTTTTCTTTTAAATGGTTGACACAGAAAGCTGCTTTGAGCATATCCGTCACTCAAAGGTCAATGTTAAACAAATATTTCCAATTCAAGTTGGATTTATACCTCAAGTCACTTAGTTTTTTCTATTATTATAATGTAAACCTATTCGAGAAAGGTATTTAAGAGGAAGCACCACAACCATAATGGAGCTATCGTGTAATGAACCTGAGAATTAAGTATTATCACTCATGCCATCATCATATACATGTAAGGGAAGATGTTAACCTTGGGTGATAGAGAGTTGCTTTTAATAATAATCAATTTACATTGAGGTCATTGTTCACATTTAAAGTGTCTCTGTCTCTGCATGCCAAATAGAAGAAATCCTTTTAATAGAGAGGCAGTTATTGTCAGAGACACATGTGAACATAACACGATGGAATGCTTGAACGACATGAGAATACCCCCACTACCTTTGGGTTTTCATTTCCTTTTATCTTTACCCTTTACATCATAACATACAGCGGGTCACGCGGGGCTTTTCGCTCGCTTTTCTTCATGGTCGTGTGGGGTCAGATTTCCACCTTCAATGTATCTGCTCTGTATTAACACCACTTTAGAGGGCTACATCACTCAAAAAGCACAATTCAGCTACAAGAGAAATATTAGCCTCTGCAAAGTCATTTTATTACATGTATTAGTTTAATTCAATCCCAATGACAGACCAACACATGTTCAGAGTATTAAGGGACTGTGGCAGGAATACTGTATACCACGTGCCTTAATTCCCTCAGAAGTAATTATGCTCTCTGATTAGGGAATTGTCCCTAAATGTAATTATATGCTGTGCTTTAAAGATTACATTTGTCTTTGATGGCATGCTGCATTATGTTGCTGTCTCACCACATTATTCATAATCACAGCTCACTATCTTAACTGTTATCTGCAAAGAGACCCCTCTGGTGTAGAGGACACACACTATACGGTGTGTTTTTGTGTGTAGGTCTATCTCTGTGTCCAATGGAATCTTATGGGATTAAACATTGCAAGTCTGGGTCACATATTTTTACCCAACTGTTTTCACACCTATATGCATAATCCACTAACACTGATTAGTTAGTGATGTCAGTATGGACTCTCTGATCCTTATGTACCAGTGCATGTTAAGACAGCAAAAGCTGTAAGAGTATACTTTCTCAAAACATAAATTGACATATTTCAAGGAAGTATGCTTATCCAAGCATAAATTGCGTAGCATAAACCAGGAGTATGTTGTGATCTGACATGCTGAACCAAACAATACAATCATAAAATTTGAACAGAATCAGTAGTCATTGCAATTACTGCACGCACACACACACACACACACACACACACACACACACACACACACACACACACACACACACACACACACACACACACACACACACACACACACACACACACACACACACACACACACACACATTGAAACAAAGTGGGCCATGGAATTTAAAGATTTAAAGATCTAAAATCAACCATTAGTAAATAAAGAACGGTGGCAGAGCTGTACTCTGTTGCAAAGGAGTGACAGCCTTGGGAAAGGGATGCCTGAATCAATATTAGATGGAAAATAATGTGCAGGTGAGAGCAGGTGCAGTAAAATTCCCTGGCAAATCCCAAAAAGTATGTAAATCCACTCCCGAAATGAGTCCCCCCCCCACCCACAGTAATACACCAAACACAAGGGGTTTTGCCTTAACTACTTACCCGAGTGACTCCTCGTCCCCTGTCTTCTCCATAATTTGTTCCCAGGATTTCAAAGAAGATGTTGGGGTTGGAGCCATTGTCATCGAACTCCAGGAAACTGGTGAGGCCGCTCACTCCATTCTGCAAACACAAGATAAAAGGTGTTTTTTTGACTGTTGTTACTTGGCAACATTGTTATGGTATTGCAATCATCACTGTTGTTATTCTTGTTTGAGCTTTAATCTCGTCGGTATTATTTGACCTCATCAATAATTCTGGCTGAAAGGTTTGACATTAAATTAAGTTTTAAAGATCAGATATATGAAGTGCTCTCAATAAAGCAGATACATGAATCATCTGTCTGACCCCTAGACTTATTATATCTCCTCATTAAGAACAGCTACTGAATACAACATGTTTTTGTAGGAATAGTATATGTGTTCATGTATACGATCTATGTGGCCAAGAGAGGAAACTTTAAAGAACTATGTTTTGCCGCTTGTGGAAAATCTTACTTTAAATGTATGGCAATTTTTTTTGCAATAAACTGCACCCATATGTGTGTGTAATAACGCTAATGAGAGAGCAACGGGTCTGAACTTTGCACTAGCGGCGTACAATGTACTGTTTTGAGAGGTAAATTCACTCACACGCATATCAGAATACACACACACACACACACACACACACACACACACACACACACACACACACACACACACACACACACACACACACACACACACACACACACACACACACACACACACACACACACACACAAACGGTGTCGGTTCCTAGCCTTTGCCCTGCCTCCCGGAGTGTGACAGTGAAAGTGACACTGTTCCTGCTTTAGGGGAGGAGAGGTGTTAGACATCATCATATGAATCATGCTCTGTGTATGTGTGAGTGCTTGCTCCTGTGTGTATGAAGCATGGGTTGGACCATGCATCTTATTTTGCCTCATCATATAAAAACTTGCACAGACACCCTGTGAATAAGGTGATAACACCTCATTTGTAACGCTTTCAAAACATTATATCTATTCAAATATTTACGGTCTGCACACATAAATGTGGATTTGGGTACAATTGTCATAAGTGAGAATACATAATTACGACATAATTAAAAGAGCAACCTTTATTTACATAAAATTATTAATGCAGAGAAAACAAGGGGGAGGGTTGGATCCCATTGTATGTAGTATTTCCATTGTGAACATAGAGATACTATACTGTAGTTTATTAATGATGGTTATGTCCCATTCAGTTCAGTGAGCTACATTGACAACGCAGTATGTTGTTACCATATTTTATTATTTTATTCCCAAAGGTCAATTACACACACGCACGCACGCATGCATACACGCACGCACGCACACACACACGCACACACTAACACACTTACACACTTAATAAAGTACTTGCTTCATGAAATCTGCTTGGATACTGTTCACTGCCTTTCAGAATTATTCAGTAAATTAATGTTGGCAGCTCAGTATTGGAGTAATACATTTATAACAATTAGTTTATTTTTAATTGCCCCTGATACAAGAAACATGCCAATAGAATCATGAGACTGGAAAATAAATCTGACAAATAAATAAGAAGAAATCATTTAAATATGTTTAATGAAGTCAGTTTTATAAAAATAGCAATAATAAAATAAGTGTTAAGCTTGAACTCTGAATGAACCTCAGGGGGTCTTTAGAACTTAATGTGCATTACAAGGAGTCTTGTGTGCAGCTTTCTTACAGTGCAGACGCTTTTCTGCTTGCTCTTGCCTCTGCTTACTTTTTTATGCTGTTTTTCTATTTGTCTTTTCTGAAAACATCGAGCAGCGGCTCCTGGACATTAACCTATCACTGAGACAGTTATTCTTCGTAAATAGACGGAGGGTTTCAGCTAGGGATGCATACCGGTATCCGGTATTACCAATTACCGTATTATCAATTTTTTTTCATTGTTTGTTCAGTACTAAAAGGTCCAAGAAGTCCCACAATTGAATTTAATATTAATTTGACATGTTAACTATATCGTAAAGCGCTTCATCGGAGTAATTGTGGGATGACACATTTTCAAAGTATCACGATATGTATCGGTTGAGTATCGGTATCGTTCAGTGGTATCGGTATCGCAAAAAAGTCAACGATATGCATCCCTAGTTTCAGCCATATTTCAATATTTTTATGACGACCTCAGTAAGGTGACCAGATTTTCAAAATTAAAACCGGGGACATTTTGATTTTTGCGGTCAAAATATCACTAACATATCCAATTTTCTTCACTGTTAAAGAAAAAAGAAGGACAATTCTGGTTCAATTTAATTTGAACATTTTAACTGTTGGATACAAACGGAAGGACGATAGCTCATATATGAGACTTCCAAGGTCTTTTATTTTGAAACTGTACATCAGGTTGTCCAGATTCTCTCGGAGTGATTAGATGGGGTGTCCTGCTATCACCCTGGAGTGAAATAAGTCTTTGATAATTTGAGTTTTTTATTTATTCTTGTATAAAAACAGAAGGACAACGCATCTGAATGGTTAGGGACATTCTGTCTACAAACAGTTCAAGCACATACACAGCATACACTTCTGACTTTAAGGATGATTGTAACAGCTGTTTTAAAGCTGCATTTTTCACTATGAATGTGTCAATGAAAACCAAACAACAACATAAATAGAGCTCCTCATCAACATAGGAAAACGTTGATTAATCACACAGGCATGCAGAGTAAGTAAAGCACAGTGCTGATACAGTGTAAAATGGAACTGATGGCAGTCTGCTGAACTCTACTCTATTACTGCTCAGGGCTCTTTAGCTCAGCTCTGTGGAGACAGACATTAGGGTTGGTTTAACAGCCAGGGCTGGCTGATGAAAGTGTTGCCAAATTAGAGTCTGATCTCAAGGTGAAATGAAGAGATATATCTGAAAGCCATTGCACATCATTTGTTATTGTCTGACACTAATCCAAAATTTGCATTTCACTTGGCTTCATTATTCAGTCAAAGTACTATCCCTGGAGTTGTTTTTGTATTGATATCAAAACAGAGGGCATTGATCCAATTGGATTTAACAGTGATGAAAGTGTTGCCGAACCCCAGACTGAACTCAAGGTGAAACGCAGAGATTCAAAATTACAGCTGCAGGATGAAATCCTCTATCTCCCAAAAGTCAACTGTTCAGGAACTTGCTGATTGATGCATGTGTTTTTTTAAGGTATGCCATCCTTTGAATTTATGAGCACTGGGGTCATACAGTCTATTAAATGCAGAAAGCAACTTAGAAACTTTCAATCTAATTAATGAACACAAATTGGATTTCCATTTGATAAGAACATTACAAACAAATGCTTATTTAAAGCCTCCTCTATGTCATTCACCCTCCTTGGAGAGGACTTTATTTATACCGAGGGATGACATTGCTATTTCAACTAGAGTGTCTCAGCCGAGGAACAATAATGCGTGGTTTCCAAAGTTTCATGTAATGAGCACAATGTCTTCAAATGCTAATATATGCTCCTAAATGAGAAATGCAAGAAAATGTGTTTCACTCCTACAGCTGAAAGATAAACCTGAGACACATCCAAAAATAGTGAAAAACCTAAACTGAACTTGTATGTAGTTATTTTAGGGAATAGGCCAATGCTTTTGCTATTTTTCCTGTATTAATCAAGTCACAGTTTAATTTGTTCCAGATAAATTGCGAATAAGTCTTAGTACAACTTGTTTTTTAAATTATTTTTTAAATACTGTGTTAATGAACCATTTTTAAATTGGCATGCACTGAACTCAACATATATTTATGAGCACAATATATAAACCATGGATATGAATTATACTGTTGGTAAAATGTTAAATATTATAACATTAAGTTTTGAGTTAATTTTTCAATAACCATTTGTTTGGGAAAAAAATAGTGATATTGTTTTGTATTTCATAGATGCTCACTCCATGACTGTATGTGTGTTCATGGAGATGATCTGGACAAAATGTTTAGCACAACTTTGAACTTTGCAGAATGTTTTCATTTCAGTATCATAGGGCCTAGAATGTGTGTCACCATATGTGTCCATGCATCCAGAAATCAGCTGTGTGTATGTGTTTTTGAAGGGGCTGTGTGTGTGTGTGTGTGTGTGTGTGTGTGTGTGTGTGTGTGTGTGTGTGTGTGTGTGTGTGTGTGTGTGTGTGTGTGTGTGTGTGTGTGTGTGTGTGTGTGTGTGTGTGTGTGTGTGTGACATAGCGACAAATAATGCATGCTTGCACACTTTCTGTGGTTGAGTTATTTCTTCAATACGTGAGGGGAACAGTGTGTGCGCTCTCATACCTTTTTGATGGTATCCAGCATGCTCCTGCCACCCTGCCAAGGTTTGGTGTTCTTCCTGATGCAGCTCAGACTGGCCATGCTGTGCCACTTCCTGTCCTCCAGCTTTCTGTGGAAGGTGTTGGCCAGCAGCAACACACTATCATAAATATAGCGGTTGGTGATCTATTGAAAAATAAATGAGAGATATAAACATTTTTAAAATTGTGACAGAATAAATGCAGACATTTTGCTTCCACGTTTAGTGTTTCAATTTGGTTTTCACAGTAATATTCCCATTAATTCTTGAACAGGTTTAAACAAAACAATAACTTCAAAGGCATATGTTACATTAGATAGTTGTTATACACCAACAAATACATTTAGTGAGGTGGTTTTGCATGTACATAAGTAATAATGAAACCAAATGTAATACATCTGGCTTTTATGATTTAGGACTATCCTGCTTCTTAAGAATTAAAAACCTTTGGGAAATATTTTAAACAGCTGGTGTGCAAACTCAAACATTGAATTTTATTCCAGGCTATTAGATACATTCAGTACACATAGAGTACACTCTATGTCTGAGCGGTGTCTGGCTTGTTCAGTCTATCAATCTCCTTCCAGCATGCTTTTCTGAAATGCATAGAGACCAAGTGGGAACGTGGCAATGTCAAGTTACACTTAAAACATTTATATAAGAGATGATAAGATGACAGAATACTCCTTGTTAAATGTCAAATAGTTTTCTGACAAACAGGACGAAAGGGAAACTATATTGTCAAGTTTATCTCACATCAAACTTTTTTCGCACTTTCTTTAGAAGTCGCCTTCCTCTCACAGTTTTGTCGTAGTGTTTTACTTGCTGTCTTTGTCCGTCTATCATTCCATCTCACTGTCTCTGGAAATTAAAGTGAAAATCTGCTGCACTGTTGGGAGCTTCAATGATCAGTGGGCTCTGCACTCAGTGTGTGTGTGTGTGTGTGTATGTGTGTGTGTGTGTGTGTGTGTGTGTGTGTGTGTGTGGTCAGCCTCAGTTGATGTGCTTCAGTGCAGTGTGAAATTGGTCTTCTGAGCCATTCTCTGACTGCTGAGCTGATCTGCTTCCTCTGCCTCTCTCTCTCTCTCTCTCTCTCTCTCTCTCTCTCTCTCTCTCTCTCTCTCTATATTTGTCTGTCTTTCTCTCCCATACCTTTTTCAAATGTTACCACTCACATATCCACCACCTATACAATCATTCACTTACTCACTCACTCTCCCACACACACACAAACAACGGATGTCAAACAGAACATGTGTACAGGGATGTTTTCCGCTCTCACTTTTCAAAAACACACTGTCCTTGACTGAAATGAGTTCCACTCAAATGCACACACATACGTAGTCACGTGCACACCCTCAGCCCTCCACAGTAGAATGAGCACATAATGACTAGACTCCACACAACATATAATGATTGCGTTGAATGGGCTTGGATTCTCGAAGCTAGCTTTTTACACTTGAGAAGCACCTGATTCATATTAGACACACAAGGCAAGCTTTATCTACGTGTATTATTTGCTGCTTCAGGGCTTTCGGGAGTTACCAATGTCTGTATTGTGCATACTGTGTGGCAAGGCTACAACCAAATGTAGGGTTTTACCAGGATAATAAAAAAATACATTTAGGAATGAAGGTAGTATTTAACCTTTGTGGTATATTATTCATCTTGTCCGATGTTATTCATAATAAAAGAAAAAGTCCATTCATTGATAACAGTGGTTGTAAGCACAGCATGGTTTCATCTTACGACTAACAAAGGGAGATAACGTATTAAGACCACGTTTCTGTTGGAATGTATTTCCAACTTTCATCAAATGTGTTCCCCCAGGGTTTGATGCATCCACATAAATCAACAGCACATTAATTCAATTTTCAGTTTTTGTCTTGACATATAAATAAGAGTGTGTTCCCTTTTCTCTGCTGTATTTGATGGAAGCCTGATGACTCACACACACACAAAAGTGTAGTAATTGCATACATATTGCCACCCTGGGGACATGTAAGAAAAGTAAAGAAAATGTGAAAGTGGAGAAAAAACTGTCTCCTTGAGCATGCTGTCAGTTAAATTGTGTGGTTTCAGAAAAAAACATGTATGGGGGGGAGAACGCTATTTCCCAAATGATGAATGTTCCAGGTACAAAAGCTTAAAGGCACGAGCTGTAACAATGTCAAATCAGCAACCCTGGTTCAATGGGAAGCTTTGGATTGGGAGACATGTTGAAATGTCAAACTCAAAACACCTGGAGCAGTTTTATGATACAAAATGAAAGAACCAGATCTAAATACATTAATACATTTAAAGAGAGCCATGCATAACCAAATATAAAAAATGAAATCAAAGGTTTTGTGAATGTACAGCATGTAACTCAGAGACACATGGGTAACACTCAAGTTAAGCATTTAATGTTTGTATCTGATTGTTGTGACAACCATTTTTGCTCTGTCTGACATTCACATTATTTGTATGGCTGCTTTTTAAGGAGGACATGGTAGAGGGTTGTCAGTAAACTGGCAACACAGTGTGCCAGTGCTTTTTTTTGTTTTTCAACATTGAGGAAGTTCAATAGCTGGTTCGCACCTCCCATGTGGTTATTGGTGGATGTTCTGGTCTCTGATGCGGCACCATACAATATTGCACTGACAAACTTGTCCACGCATAACACCATCTAAACTGCTGGTATTTGAAGTCAAGTTCAATTTTAGTCTTTTAATTAAACAATTATTTGGTAATGTGTGAATCTCTCTCTTCTGTCATGTAAAGTTTTGGGATGCATACTCAACATCAATTTAGCTTGAGTACAGAATTGGAACAAGAAATAAAAAAATAAAAATCTTTGAGAAGAGAAGCTGAGGAAACGATATCACCACAAATCAAGCTCTATTTATTTGATCTTGAGTCTTTCACACTGATGACGTATATCAGTTCATTTTTATTGGGGGCAAAGATGCCCAATAATGTTGTGAACAATCAATTTACTGTATTCCCAATGTACACCTCTCTCCGCTTTAAATAAAATAAATGACTGAATCTAATTTCAGGTTCTCTTTGATAGTGGCGATTTAGACAAAGATACATCTCTTTTTCTTGTGCAGCTTTTCAGCTTTCTGTATAAACCTTCATATTTAACCTTTTAGCCTTAAATACAAATCACCAAACTAACTTACCTCCAGCTGATGAGACCTGGGGTTTTTAGGGTCACACAGGGAATTGTTGATCCTGTGGTTGTGTTTAACACAGCGCTGACTCGCGTTCTGGGGCATGGGGAATGTCTGCCGCACCAACGTCAGCCGACCGATCGACTTCATGACTAACTCCTGCAGATCGTAGTCTGAGATCTCCTAAGAGGGTGAAGAGGAGAAGGATGGTGGTATAGATAGGAAGAGGAATGGTCAGGTTAAGGAAAAGAAGAAAGTGGGGAAAGCAATGGAGATAAGAGAAATCAATATCAACAGCTGCACCACCACATTATTTATTGTTGCCCAAGACTTATAGCTTACATTTTGACAAGAAAAATACAATAACAACACCAAAGTCTTGGTTGGAATCCAATAAAGTCAATTTTAAATGTAATGCTTCTACAGTTGCTGATCGTCAAACAATATTTCTAAGTTATTTAGGTCTTTCTTTACATGCTCTACTTCTCCCAAAATCACCACACTGAGCACAAAAAACATTGTCAACGTCATCTGCAAAGAAAGCTAATATATTACAAAGGTACATTTCAGTAGATGGAAGTAGGGAGAGAGGGGATTAAAGTGTCTGTTTGTGTTTGTGTGTGCTTCTGCTCATACATGTGTGTTTGCACGTACGTACGCTGCATGTCCTTGTAAAACCTTGGGGGAGGAATCATTGCTAATGTTAACCCTCGGACACAATCTCTCTCCCTCTCTAGATTCATGGATCTCCATCCATCCACTGCAAGTGCACAAGGTCATGTGGTGATGAGATGAGAACTGACGGTAAACGTCCCTGGTGGAGGTAACACTGCCACCAACCGAGACTGCCTTTGCTGTCTTTGTGTGCAGTAATTATCTGTGTTTGTGCGAATTGTGTGCATAAGCCAGTTTATGTTGAAATATGTGTGATGTCAGCATATGTTTTCGATCATGCGAAACACTTGATTCCGTTTAATTTGCACATTAGCAGCCTCTCTTGACAGGATATATGAAACCCTGCCTGCAGACCGTGCACAAACATAAATAAGCCATCACATACACATTATAGTAGTGAGTGGTAATATTATAGGTACCACTGGTTCATTGACTAATTTCAATGGATTACATTTGAATGTAATTAATGTTCATCAAGGGTAGTGAGTCCTCATGGGATGTGATCAAAGGTGATTAGAGGTAATATTATACAGGCTTCATTGGTATAGCTGTACTCATCTGCAGCAATTAGGCTGATATATGGCGCTCGCTATATAAGCACAAATATGCATTTGCTTAGGCAATCACATGTATGTTGTTTTGAATATTTGAAATAAGGTAAGTCCGATTTAAGACTCACATTTGCCGTTCATATTTAATGTCAAAGATTGTAGCATTTTAATTTTTAATATTTATTTTAAAATGTTTTGATAAACAGAAGAAAGTGTTATTTGTGCCTTGATGAATATGTGAGGTATGAATGCCATGTGCTCTGAAAGATCTACTTTCTTAGCCGCAAGCAAAGAGGTGATTGTTCAGCTTTTGGGGGTAAAACGTGGCAGAAATCCCAAACAGTTGCTTACATGAAAACCCCTGAATGGAACAGAATAAAAAAGCCAACAAAGAAGGAGCAGGACAGATAGAAAATGCAGAACATTGCTAAAAAGACAGATCTGTAGGCCAAAAGAGAATCAAGATTCACAACGGGCAGTCAAGGGCATGCAAATAAATGTCGGCATGCAAGAATTATCCAGAGCGCACCACTCAAAGGATCAAACTCAAACAAATATAGATGGAACGATTGACAGGAATACAAAACCATACGCACACATTGAAACACAACTAAAATGTAAAAGGAAAGTGTCATTTTGAGATTTCTCCATCTTTCTTGTTCGCCACTTTCCATTTGCCTCTTCGTCTCGTACTCTCTGGGGACAAACTTAAGACTACCCCCAGTGAGACTTTCAGTGGTGGCATTCCCTATATGCTGTTAGTCTTTAATGGCTAAGACTAACTTAATGTGACATATATACACACGTATTTTGATATAACTGCACATACGGAATCACGCGAGCTCTCATGCTCACAGTACATCTACATATGCAGGGGTCCTGGGAGGAATAAGGTACCAGTGCACAATTGACATTGACCAAACATTATAAAACTGGTGCAACTTTTCTTTCGTTCTCCATAATAGACATGCATAACATGTACGTATACTATCTGGTATAATTGTATTTAGTGTAATCTGGTTCCGCAAAATTAAACCCAAACCGAGTTATTTCATATGACATTTGAAACAAGCAAGGCATCATTATGGTTGACTTCTCAACAGCTAGACAAAATCATCATCACACTCTGTAAGCAATATTTCCGCTTAGATTTCAATTACATATTCAAGGATCCAGTCCTATTAAATATTGGAGCATAAGTCACATTATTTGAAATCCATTTCCCTATCCATCAAATTCATGCAGTCCAGAGAATATTTTATTGGTCCCTACATGTGAGCACCAAGACAGACTGCCTTAAAGCAGAATCTTTGGGTAAGGTGTAACCCCCAAACAGCCATGCAGCTCATGAACAGAGTGAATCATGAGTTGTTTACTCCATAAACTAGAAGGTGTTGGTCTGCAGGCATCGCCATCAACCTTAACCCATCACCTCTCTCGCCTTCCCTCCAATCCCCTGAGGCCACCAAATCCTCGTCTTTAGTGTTTTACTTGAAGATGGGAGTCAACACCAAAACACATCCTTCATCCACAATTGTTCTTTGCACTTCTTCCCTGACCCCTATACGTTGTTTTCCGCCCTTTCCCCCCTCAACAACTATCTCTCCCCATATCTACCCTAGAGACATCAAATCCTTGCTTTTTTCTTATTATTTGCAGAAGAGGGGAAAAAGCTGGTTTTGTTTAGTATTCAACCTGTTCTGCTCCTCCCACTCCTATTCTCACCCCCAAAACTCTTTCTCGCTCTGCCCATGTTTATGAGAACACCACATTCCTCTGTTTTCCTTGTATTCAGAGGGTCAAAGTTATGAAAAAACAAAACAAGTCTGAAAAAGCATCTTGTTTCATTTGGCCATTTTGTACTCTCTCTTCCACCTTTTCCCAGAACAGCCCAAAAATGTCTTCTATGCCTCTGACTCTTCTTTGTCACCCTTTCATTTATGTGTCTTCCCCTTAAAATGTTGAGGACTTTCATTAATACCCTACAAACAACAATAGAGAAAAGGGCAATAAGAAGAAAGAGGCTAGTATGAAGGGAGTGGAACACTGCCTGATCGACAAAATACAATATACTTCCAAGGCAACACACATCTCGGTAATGGCTGTGATAAAATTAAAATAAAAAGGCCTAAAATGAACGGCAGGGTCAAAAAGGAGGACAATGTGTGTGATTCAGACCTCTAGACCTGACAGGGAAAATTGGATAGGTTGGAAATGTCGCAGTCGTACTGGGAAACTTCCAGCTGGGCATCTCCTATCAGTGGCGAGCCGTCAGGGCCCTCTAGGCCCTCTGTGAGGGCCCTCTAGGCCCTCTGTGAGGGCCTAAGATATTCTAAAAAATAATATTTGAAAACATTAAAAAAAAAACATTTTTTTTTAAATGTTGTTGTTGTTACATTTTTCATTAGTTTTACCAAAATAACTTGATTTAATTGTATTTAAAATAATATTTCCAAATAAATAAATCCTTCGAATCTGCCTGTTCAGTTTCTGTTGGAATGTGAAGGGTTAAATGCCGTCTCTGCGAGTTATGTGAAGACGGGAGAGCTTGTTGGTCCCTCTCTACATTCACAGAGGGCCAGCTATAGTAACTCAACGAGAGAGTAATGTCAAATGACAGTACAATTGACCAATCATATCTTCCCTCTAAATGGGCGGGCTATATTTTCGCGGACTTTATGACAAGTTCCGCCCGCTGTGAGGTCTATGCAAGTGGTGCAGTGACGCGTCCTATAACCCGGAAGTAAGCTTCGCTCGGATTCCCTCGACAGAAAGCAACGGGATTTCTCCATAGGATTTTGGAAAATAGCTCGAAATAAGGTCTGTGGAAAACGAACCTGTTAGATAAATGCACGTTTTGTTCAGCCGGATAAAATCCACATCTCTACCCTACTTTTATTATTTTCGAATCATAAATCTAAACGATAGATTTATGATCGATATATTTACAATTAGCATAAGTTCGTTCATGATGGCTCACTTCAGTGATAGTGATGACATCGTTGCGAAATTATTAACCGAGTCATTTTCAAGATTGAGTTACAATGATAAACTGGAGTGGCAAAGGATCAGCTGCATGACCCGCCATCAAGTGCTTCATCCAAAAGGACAGGAGGATGGACTTTGTGTTTAAGTGATTTGATCATCAAAGGTAGGCCTAAGTTATTTTCAATGTGGGCCGCCGTGCCGACTTAATTCATTTGTAATTGTTACTTGGCTGTAAGTAAGGGAGCCTGTCATGATAGGTGTTTATATAAATGGTGTTGTTTTGTGTGGTAGAGGGTCGCTGTCATTGATGCGTTTTGCACCCAGGGCCGCTGTTTTGATATTCCGCTGAAGTATACGCTGTGACGTAATATCTCTTCTTTTTTTTCGAGGGAAGGAGGGTCAGAGGGCCTAGGTATAAAAGTCACGGCTCGCCACTGTCTCCTATTGACAAGCACTGTAGCTGTATATAGTGCTCTATCACTTAGATATTACTGAAGGAATAATAAATGGTATATGTGGGGGAAATTTCCGAAGCAATGCAGACAGGACTCAGAGAGACACGAGGAGAGCTGGAGCTTTGATGGCAAACACTGACGGTTTATTTGGAGCTTCGGCCGGATAATTCACAAGACATGTCCACAGGGCCACGGTCTGACCACACGGATGAGATGCCATAATCAATTCTGAAGAACTCTACCCCAGACCCATGTATTTAGCTAGTTCTGAGAGAATAATCAACATTGTGCATAAAAAGATAGAATCATAACACCTCTATCAGCTGACGCCAACAGGCAGGAACAGGGAGGCAAAACACTGAGAGCACAGCAGCCAAGACTACAGGTGCTCAGTCAGGACAGTTTAAACTGATAAACTGGGTCAAAGTTATGGGCCTTGGAAAATATTTCCCCAACAGTATAAATGTCATATCTTCAACATGTTTCCAAAAATAATAAATTACATTTACCGGCAAACATTTTTGTACAGTGGGTTTTGATGGGGTTTCACTAAATAACGGTTTGTAGAATGATCTTAGCTGGCATAAGACCATGTAATCCTAAAATCATAATTAGAAGCATGAAAATCCCCAAAATGTCAGTTTCATGGCTTTGAATATCAAGCAGTGATATTTTTACAGCCAAAATGACGGAGAAGCCTAATCTCGTCTCATCTCATTACCATGCACTCGTTCCCATGAGACAAAAAGGCAGAAATGAATAAAGAAAAAGCAAATTACAGATAAAAAGAGTGTGAACAGCAATAGTTAAGATTGAGAATGATAGCATGACAGAAAATGAAAGACCATGAAGTGATTCAGAACGAGTAAGGTCAAATCCTCCAAACTTGAGAGAAAGACAGAGAAGAAGAGAAGCCATGAGTGTCCCTTATTATGTCTCTGCCTCCTCCCCTTCATCCCCTCAGCCTGAGCAGAACGAAGGAGATAGGGAGAGGAAGGATGATCAATTATGAACTGTGAACTCCCCCTCAGTGGGGCTGTCTGACTGCTAGCTGTAGATAAAGCAGAGTTATGACAACCATACAGTGCCCCCTCATCCAAAATAAACCACAGGGAGGGAGAGTGCTTTTACACTGAGGAATATTCATTCTCCAAAGAACCAGTAGTAGGAAATTGTATAGAAAAATATTGTAGCCACTCATCCATTTAAACACTTTGCTACAGTATAGGACTCAAAGCCAATGATGGGAATATTGTATCTGAACAGTTTGTGGCATAACGTTATCGTTTATATGCCAAATTATGACATTTTAGCAGTAAAAATATGGGAATTAAACTTTTCCTATGGGTATCTTTTATATTTTGTGCAGTTTAGAGTCAGGAGAAATACAGATAATGAATGAATTTGCCAAGAAGCATTTTTTAGAACTACTTTTGCCATTATTCCTTAACATACTTTGAATTAGCAGAATTAGATCAAAGATATATATTGTAATGATGTTTATGTCTTAGTTGAATTATTATTATTATTATCTTTTTAATATAACTTGGGGAAAAAAGTCTGTTTTTGTATAGTAGGTGCACATGTCTTATTCTTCCTCTTAAACACAATCTCTAGACATCTGTTGTTTCTTCAACCCATACCTCCCTTCAGCCCTTGTGGCCCCTGTACTTATCTCTGCTTTTCCTGCTTTTTTTTATTTCATCTGCTAAGGAATAAAACCTACAACCCCGGTATCCAGGAGGGTTTCTGCATGTTCACAGTAACCACAAATACAGTATATTATTTGTGTAATACTAATATATGAAGCAAATATATACTAATATGAGTAATGACATTGGTGAAGATATCTAAATGCACACTGCAAGTGCCATACAGTAGCATGTGTTCAGCCAGCACGAGAGAAAGGAGCTAGAGCAGAATGTATTCTTGCTGTCCTGCCTGTGATCCATCTGGTCTCATACTGACTTTGCTTGACTGGTTCTCGCTGAATTTTAAATCAAATCTTAAACGCTTTCGTGAAGTGGTTGAGAACAAGACAACTAGACATAAAAAGCTGTAGAGCATCATGCCAATAACTTTGTGGGGTGAGAAAGATAGCCACATTATTAAGATATAAGTCCCTGGTTCCATTTAGCTTGACTGATTGTTGGATCTCATTTCCTTATGGCTTTCCTGTTTCAGAAAATTGTGTGCCAACAAAAATATATTAAAAAAAATACACGCGAGTTGTCAACAATTAAGTATTGGTTTTCACTGCATGGTTCGACTCTCATCGACTTACTGTAACACATGTTTTTTTCTTTATAGTTTTACACTGAGGATAGTACCCAGGAAACATGGGGTGTAAAAGAGTAAAACATATAATTGATTTGACTTACCAGATTCTACTGGTACCTGAGATACTTTTGTTATACCCTTTGAGTGAAAGGGGTCCAATAACAACAACTCTCTTTTTGCAATGATCTAACTATTGATAACCAGAGTTTCAATGGTTACAACATACCAATCTACAAAATGTTCCAATAAATCTAAAACCACCAAGACTGTTTGCTACTTCACAGTCTCTTGGAAATTGTGAAGTTAAACAAAACATTTGTTTGAAAGAAAGCAGAATGATGCAAATATTATATTATGCCATTACAAAAACCGAGAGTGCATTGACCTGCCAGACTGCATTTCACAAATGATTCCTCAAAGACAGCAGGTACAAACTGTTAAAGGCTGCATGCAGCTATAGATGTTGGACATGTAGGCTGCAGAATGACATGTTAGGCCTCCCAGAAAGCTTAGCGAAGAGACGGTCGCTGCCAGGAAGCTTGAAGGGTGTTAGACAATAACAGATGCTTGGCAGGATGCAAAGCAGTCGATTAGACGGCTAGATGGGAATTGAGCCTATCAGGCAGTCAGGTAATGATAAACTGCTCAGAAGGCTGCTTGACATTCTACATCCTTCTGCTTCTGTACAAAAACAGGCTGTCAGGAGAGTGTACGACCACAGACATATTTATAAGTGAGCAGTAAAGCTTCAACTGTTACATTATGAAATGCACATTATATTATGCCATTTATTTCAATTAGCAACAGAGACACATTTAAGTGGCACTGCAGTCCTTCTATGGAGCCAGTAACTAATACAGAGTGGTTGTTTTTGAACAGATGTATCCAGATGTTTACCTCTGAGAAGACCGCCATCTTCATTAAATTGCAGGGACTAGTCTCGTTCTTTTCCCTCACTCCCTGGAAGCATTAGCATTTGAATAAATGCAAAAACAATACTGAGAGGTTGTCTGAGGTACTTGCGGGGATTGGGACAATGTTCCTGCAGCCTCTCAACCATATCAAATAGGAAAACATAAAAACCATCATGTAGCAAGACTGACATTCTAAAAGCGAACATCAGAAAATAATGATTGGCTGTCCCTGCAGCATTAATGGATGTCATGCATATTAACATTTGGTTCAAACTGAAATACTTTCTTTGCATAACTGAGCAAGTAATAGGACTGCTGAGCCTTGCAGGCTATGACTTTTTAGGCTTTGACTTTTAAGTGGAACAGGGAGTGAGAGAAACAGTATGAAGCATCAGAGTTTATTTTTCTTGTTTTGTAGTTGGGTTTTTCATAGCTACTACAGCAATGTTTTTTTAAATATTTGTGTTTATGGTTGTGTACGCATTCTTGCTCTTGAGTGTGGCATTGTTGGCAGTATGGGCATGGACCCCCTGCTGTACCCTGCCAGTTCACTTTGATGCCCAAGGCTACCAAGACACAGCGCATTAGCTAGCAATGTAAACTCACACCAAGACAAACTGCAATCTTGCACACAAACTCACAAATAGCTGATCTGGGTGGTTTTGTAAAAGGCATTTCACACGAAGCAAGATCAAATATGTGTTTCTTTTCAAAATAATGTGTAAGTTAAGTCAATATTAAAGTTAAAATGTTTCTTTATGATCAATAGACATGTATTGTTAACTTCGATTGAAAAGACATCACAGTACCAAAGTCTGATTGGATAGTAAAGTGAATTTGTTGACTCAGTGGTTGCCTGCTCCCTTTATACACGTTTATTATTTAAGGAGTAATACTGAGCCAGAATATATGCTTCATTCAAGGAAAGTCTCGCAAGGTCACTTTTTTCCTCTGGCAAATTTAGTGTTTGTAGACAGTGGCTCTATTTTCAACAAGTCGTGAGCATGAACTATATCAAATCTTTATTGCATTGTTTTAGTCGGTGGTGTGCGGCAGCTGAATCTAACTTAAATAAACTAAATTGTCCTTGGTCATCAAGTTGTGTGTGTTATTGTGACTGATCAAAAGAAGAGGACAACTTTGTAAGCTTTCCTCTCTTCTTCACACAAAACAATGGGGAGATTAGAGTGACCTTGGATGTAAAACTATAAATATTCCCAGGATAATGGAAGCAATAAGGTGAATTGAAGGCACACCCAGTACGGGATCCATACATCATTTGAGTGGCACTCACCTCATTAATCAGGATCCAGTGACAATCGAAGGCCACCAGGTTGGTCTCAACCACCTGCAAAACAACACAACACACATTTAGAATTGAGACAAATAAACAAGAATTCGAATTGTTCAAAATAAGGCAAATTATTAAGTAGTCACATGACATACAAAGGTGCCACCTGCTCCAAAGTAATATGGGGCAGAACTTCCCCTCCAACTACTGGATCTATACAATCTTAGTTTGCAATCATCAGTAAAAAAGCCTACTATAGTATGTTATAATATGTTTATTTTATGTACACTGGGTCTAACTGGTGTAGCAACAGAAAGACTGCTGGTTTGAAGGAAGTAGGGAAACAAGGATGTAGTCCCTTTCCCCGGGTTTAAACCCCAACGTTGGGGGAGCTCAGACAAAAGGCGAGCTAAATGCTAACTGCTCCGCCCGTCCGTCTGCTAGCTCACTTTGGATCTGATCCAACTCAGGTACTCTGCAACACAACAAATAAAGGTACTTGACGACACCATTCACATGATATTAATAGTGTTAAATGTTTTAAATGACATTTCTGGAATTCCTTAAACAGCATTCAAAAGTTGGCTACTCTAGACAATCAGCTAATGATAGTTAAATGGAACATTAAAGAGTAAATGGCAGTGCCATTAAGTACCAACAACAAGTAAGAAGTCAGTAAATAGGTGTTTTAGTGTAGCTCTCTGTTAGGGCTGTGCAATTAATCGTATTTTAATCGCGATTACGATTATGGCTTGCGACGATTATGAAAACAGCATAATTGACAAAATACGATTATTTTGCTGGGTGCGCTTTCGCCCCTCCCTAAAAGCCCACTCGGCCACGTGGGAGTGAAATGTGTTGTGAGTGTTCAGCGCGAGCGAAAATGTCAGAACAAGAGCAGCAACTCGTTAAAAAGAAGGGTACAACTATTTCCACTATTTGCAAGTACTTTGCCATTACATTTCACATCGCTAAAGATATGTGCCCAGTTAGCACTGTTAGCAACCAGGGCTTTAAGCAACTTGTCAACACGTTGGACAAGCGTTACGCGATGTCGTCTCGGTATTATTTCAGCAGGTCTGCGCTGCCTGCACTATATGACAAATGCCGTGGGGAAGTTGAGAGAGATGTGGCTTCAGCTGACTACTTTGCCACCACAACAGACCTATGGTCTAGCCCAGGGGTGCCCAACCAGTCGATCGCGAGATGTGTCTAAAAATAGAACAACAATATTCTGTTTTATCGTTAATGTCCTGTAACATAATCTTCCTGTGCCAGAATAATGCACTTGAACGCATCAAAGCTTTGTGATTGGCCGGCGTCACCCCATGTGTCGGGGCGTGGCTGAGGGTCTTCAGTACAGGTGGCAATATCGTCACCTGCCTGGTGCTCATCTCTGAAACCAGACCATGTAAACAGGCTGGTGTTTCTTGCAAAAAATCTTTAAGAGATGACATGAGCAGCCCTACCAGCATTTACCATGGTGGCCAAAACATTTTTATTTGGTCTTAAATTGTAGTTCAACATGTATTTCCTGTTACTTTTGGACCATGACGGTTGGCCAGCCTTCAACGTTTAACTGAGTGGAATATGTTGAATATGTTTTACCAAAATGTTGGCTATATGTTAAGGAGTTTTCAGTAGGTTGTGACAGTGCATCATATTTGATTTAATTTAGTCTAATTTATTTTTATTTATCATATTAATAATATATGTTTAGTATGGTTTTGGAAGTGCGCTCCAACATATTTGTTGATCTTGTTTATTGGTAAAATATTATTTGTTTTAAAGTTCAATAAATGGTCAATGAATAATCGTCAAAATAATCGTGATATCAATTATTGACCCAAATAATCGTGATTATGATTTTTGCCATAATCGCACAGCCCTACTCTCTGTTTTTCTTGCTCTGCTAACTCACACCAAATGGTACTGTCACGTATTATCCACTCTCTCTCTCTCTGTATTGTCTCTATCTTGTCTCCTATCATTTTCCTCTATCTTTACAGCACTAATTCAAGGCATATAACTTCTATCACCACTTTTATCATTTACTTTTAAAAAAAAGATAAGGATTTGCATTCAATCTTGTCATCCTGCTTTTGACTCTGCTCTCTCAGAATCACTGGCTTTTGGCTCATATGTTTTCCTCACAATCCCACCTGACCCTCTAATTGTGTTCTCTTATCGATGCTCCTGTCTCACCTCTCATCCCATCATCTCTGCTCTCCTGTAATTGCTTATTTCTCATTCTGACTGCATCCGTTCCTTTCCTTCCCTCTCCCCCAGCCATTCCTGGTGTAAAAATACAGTAGGCCTACCAGTCATATATCATTTGCTATAATTGTTTAGGTGACTATAGCACCTTGTGTCATAAAACACTTTTTAGCCATAAACAAACGGCAACAGCTGGAGTGAGCTGACAGAGCGTTGCTAATAGTGGTTTAATCTCCCACAGAGCCTCCATAAAACTTCATCATTGTCTGCGGCTGCCGTAAAACACTTTGTCTCCAGGAAACATGGTTGGGACATAGACAAGGACTAAGGCGGGGGTAGAATGAGGGAGAGGGATAAAAGACTCGATTTTTGCCCTAATTATTTCTGTCAGCATTTCTGTTTATGATTCTAGCCATTCTCTCAGACTTTTTTTTGGAACACAGCTTGAAACCAAACAATGAGAATCACAAGAATGCAGGTTATTAATCCTTGTTGTCCTCTCATGCTCTTTATGTCTCTATCTATTGGAGAATTGCAACATCAGAAAGACTAGTAGTGAAGGAGGGAGAAAGGAAATAAATATTGTTACACTGTTTGTCATTCTATCTTCTCTCTAACCTTCTCTCTATTCCCTTCCCTTGGTGCTCATTAAGGTTTTAGATTACATTTACACAGGATTATGAGCAAATCTTCTAAAGTCAGTATGTAAAGTAATGCAAACATGTATATGTTGATGTTATTCGCTGGTTTGCAAGTGTCAGTGGATGTGAGTGTTTCCACTTCTCCCATTATAACCTCCCTCTGGCAGCCGCCTGGACAGATGTTTCAAGCTAATTAGGGAAAGGGCAGACTCCTTACACTAGACGTGACTCCTCAGGGGCTGGAACTGTTCAATACGCTCACTTTTTCTCTCTCTTTCTCATGCACACAAACAAGCACAAAACATAACATACAGCTGCTGACATTTAAAAATTACCTGAGCATTCATATTTGAATTTGTTGACACAGACTACCACAGCCTTGTTAACAACTTAATACCAACATGGCAGGTAAGAGTCCCTTGGGTTCCCTTAATGATACAGAAAGATCCTTCTGACCTCTCTGGCCAGCTCTACAAAAGCTTTATTTCTGAAGTCCTTGGATCAAACAAATACCAGCTCTGCAGCCCGGGATAAATCAAATCACTCAATGCCAATATAGGTAAGCCTTTTCTCAAAGTCTGAAAGCAGCCAGACTGAACTAAGCCTGATTTGCAACACCATACCACTGTGAACTCCAGTCTCCTAGGTGTTTTAAAGATACTGTGATACCTACTAACATCATTTTGATCTTGTACCGTTGCAATGCTAGCAAAATGTTTATTCAGTAATTTAAGAAAACTTGTATTTTTTGCCTGAACTCATTAATGTCTCAGTTTTATTTATCAAAGGCACACTTTTTACAATAACACACACTCTCCCTGCAATTACAAAGATTCATGACCTGCGATCAGAGGGCCCTGACTCCTAATGTTTCACACCCTCAGGAGGCTAGTTCCTAAAGCCATACGTTTGCATGTTAATAAGCCATACAAGGTGATGGAGGATTCAGTGTGAACTGTGGAAAAGGTGAAGAAAGATACAATCACCTTAGAGTAGACATATCTAACCAATTAGTTTAAAAATAATAATAAGTCCACCTTGCTTCTCAGGGTTTCTGAATTAGGAACAAATAAAACACACATACACACACATACGCCACTCTTTGGAAAGTGTTATACACTCAGTGTATCTATGTATTGCATGTATTTGTGTTTCTATGTGTGAGAGGCTAAGGAATACTAATGCAAAAGCAGATGTTGCGTTATAAATAGTGGGTGAAGCTTAATGAGGGAGAGTGGGCGTTACCACCGAATAAAGTACTCCAAATTGAAAATTAGTTGTGTAATTTCATGCACTATTTGTGATCAAATCAAGCAAATAGCCTGCAGCCCAGCTTCCAAAGTAGGAATATTTTATCTTCAGAGTTAAACAAGCCTCATATACAAAAGTTACACAAAAGCAGACATCTAAAAACACAAGCATTCACAGATCCATTTTCATAACTTCATCCCTTCACATTTCAGCCACTGCTGCATTACTTCTTCTGCAATCACTTTGTATGCTGTTATAAAGTTTTGCATCCATTTATGTCCAAAAAAAACTTAGAATGCTATTGATGGTCCACCTGAGCCTGCTTTCTGATTAGTATAATTAATTTCCGTTTCTGTGTCTGCCTATGTGTGTGGGGGGATAAGATGCCAGTGTCTGGGTCTTGAGGTAGGGGAGTATGATTACTGTTATCATCTCAAACCCTCCATTCCACCTTGGCTGTAAGACGGAGGGATACATACTGAGACACTACACCATCAGAGATATGGGAAGAAAGTAGGCATGGATGAGAGAGCAATGGAGAGACAGCGAGTGGGGAGAAGCTGACAGAAAAAGAACAAGACAAGAAGTTGATTTTGTTTACTGTAATTGTCAGTAACCACTTTTGTGATGTCTTTTTTTAATCTGATTTTCTATTGATTTAATGTTTGATGATGATTTAAGTTTTTCCACCCCACAATAAGGTAAAAAACATTGCGAGTGGTTATAGAATGTGTGATGACTGAACAAGCACTTTTCTGACCATCTTAATGCTCTTTACAACACTTAAACACTCTTATTTGTCTCTATTTGTAAGTGGTGTGGTGTGGGTGTGTTTAGCTCCTTGCACTGTCAGGGCTGAGTCATACTTACAGCTCATTCACCTCACCTATGTAGCTGACTCCCATCTACTTATCAGCACCACAGTATATCTTGTCTGGTTCTCCATCAACTTATGTCCAGATAAAGTTTTAGCTGTAGAGGTAGATACTCCACCAGTGTGTTTTCATAGTGAAACTTTTCTGTTCCTTAAGACCACATCATCCCCAGCTTCCTTCTTGGCAGTGAGCCTGCATTAGCTGCCTGCTAACCAACATACCTCCTCACCTCTGCTTGCTCTAGTTCCTACACGCTCCGCTGCTCCTCGGCCATCATCATTCCCACCAGCAATACCTCTCAGACAGCAAAGGTGCCTTGGCACTGCGGAGGTGTCCTTGAGCAATGCTGAACCGCAAACGGCTCCCAGGCGCCAAAATATGGCAGCCTCTACGGTCTGGATCTGGATCTGGATTAATACTGAGCAGAACCCAGAGGTACCACGCTCAGTGGGGGATGGATGATCCCCGTTAAATGTCTCTTAAAATTTGCCGGAAGCACTCTACGGTTTCTGCGATGACAGCTTCTTCTGGTAGCAAATTCCACTCTCTGATTGTTCTCGGAAAGAAGGAGTATTTGAGAGTGTCACTCGTTGCGAAAATTCCTCGAAGTTCAAAGAGTTGGCTTTGCGGGTTGCACTTCTTCTAACTGGCTCTAGGTACATTGATGCATCAATGGCTGAGATGTTGTCTTTGTACTGATTCCAGGGCATCACTGTCTTTATCAGTGTAGGGGTCCCAGACCGAGCTGGCGTACTCTAGTTTAGAACGTACTAGGGCCACAAAAGCTGTCTCCTTCAGTTTCTGGGGACAGCGTCGCAGGTTCCGGCGTAGGAAGCCGAGCGAACGGTTTGCCTGTGTTATAATTTGGCCAATGTGTTGGCCAAATTTCAGGTTGTTATGGATTTCGACCCCAAGATAAGGCTGTTGGGTCACCTCTTTTAACACCTGGCCACATAGAGTATAGTTTTTAATGTGCGGGTTTGTTGATCTGCTTGTTCGTAGGATGTAGCACTTACTAGTATTAAAGCACATTCCCCAAGTGTTAGCCCATTCCTGAAGTCTAGTCAGGTCACCCTGTAGGTCTTCTTGGTCACTTCCATTTTTAATAGGCCTGTAGAGCAGGCAGTCATCCGCAAATAACCGCACTGTAGATGCTACATGTGACGGCAGGTCCGATACCTAGCTCTAAGAAATGCTTGTGTATGTGTGTATTTCGGAACTTAATGTATAAGTCTTCTTGTGTCAATTGTGCTATACTAACATAAAGATTAAGAAAAGTAGGTATTCTCCATTGCAATAAATCCCATTTTCTTCAAAACCTCACTCCCTGTGGTTTGTGTCTAAATTTCTGTCCGCATTTCACAAGATTTCACACATTTATCAATCAATGAACTATTTAACCTCCTCGCACATCTTTGCTTTCATTCGCTTTGTTCTCTTTTACCTTATCACAGACTGTTTGCTGTGTATTACTTGCTTGTCTCTGAACTCTGTTACAAAACACATTCAAACATTACCGCAATTACACAAAGGTGAGGAGTAAACCCTCTCGTCCTCTGACTTCATTCCATTATACTGTACATATCTCCCACATTCATTCTCCCTCTCTTATATCCTCCATGTTTATAAAATGAGAGTTTATAGCATGCTAACGGAGGCCTTTTCTCCTTAATACATCATAACTGCTTCATGTCGACTCTGCCATTTAGGCTTAATGCCCCTTGCCTCACTCGTGCTACTCCCACAGTGTACCATATGCATGTTTGATTGTGCGTGCAGTTGTGTGTTAAAGAGCTGTGATGTCAAGCAGAGGGTGATACATTATGACACTGTTTTGCTCTATGGATGTGCATACTTAGCGGAGGTGCTCTGAGTGCTGATTAAAGGCGTGCAAACATGCAAAAGAAAATATACATATGCAAAAACAGGCACTCCATTGGCACACTCTGTTAGCACATTAGCTGCTAAAACTGCTAATCTAAAGCCTTGAGTTTTGTCTTTCGCTGCCGTGCTGTATGAATAAACAAATAGATCAGGAACTACACACGCGCACATACATTATCATGAAAATGGATTAGATGAAACCTGCATTTTGTGTACAGGCACAAAAAAAAAAGGTTTAGTATGATTTGGTATTACAATCATTGTATGACATACAGAGGCACAAGGCCAAGTTCTATACGCTTTGGAGGGAACATGCTGCCAATAGGCCTTTGGTCAAAACACAGCAAATATGCAATGCCATGATTAAACATTAAGTATTGGGTTTTAATTTCAAGACATCAGTGTGTCTGGTCTATGGTTTGTGTTCATATTGCTTCAGTATATGTTTTGTTGAAACGGACCCATTCAACCCTTTTGTCTTGGGAAACACTGAGAATCTCAGAAATATGTGATAGTTCAGAGAACCTTAGAAAAGCAATACATCTAATCTAATATAGTGGGGCCACTCAGACATAAGAGGTATGCAGTCATGGCAGTGTAGAGTAATGGCATGTAATTTGATGAAAGTGTTCAGCCACTGAGTTGGACAAATGGCATATTAATAATAAATCAATTAAAACAAAATGTCTTTTATTCCATAATAAATAGTACATGCCAGAGATATGATAATGGAATATTATACATTTGTACTTGTGAGCGTCACATTCTAGTATTTGTGTTGCCCCTCATGGCCATAAAATAAAACGTTCCCAGAAGAAGCAGCAATGCACTGCGGATCATGTCTCCTGCCTCCAGTAGTCATGCTGTCTGCTGAGCTGCACTGGCAATAGAGGGGGCAGTAACGGAATGCTTTCCATTATTTTGGTTTAATGCGTTTGGTTGAACTCATTCTGCATAGCTGCTTACGGCAAAGAGAGAGAGCCAAAGACCAAGCGTGAGCTCATCCTAAGTCGAAAAGCCAAATATTTTTTTTACTGAACAAGTAGCCACAACCATACATTATTTAACGACATTGTAGTTTGTTTATATTTACCCTGGCTTTTCAAACAAAAACTGAATTAGAATTATGGTAGGCTATACATATACCATAAACCTAGATGCATTTTTTTCCAATGAGAAATCCTACATAGATTCTTCACATTTAAAATTTGAAATGTAGAGAGATGAAAATAGTGTTTTTTATTCATAGCAGTGTAACAAGGATATCTCAGGAAACAGGACAATGTAATCAAGTTTTGGACTTAGATGCACTGGACCATATCATTATACGAGTGATAGGGGTGGCAAAAAGGCCTGTGTGATGTCTCCCAACTACTAATGACTCTAAATTACGACCATTACTGTCTGTTTAATTAGTATTATCCAGCCGTGGACACACACCAATGATCATCAAAGTCTATAAAGGTTGTGCTTGCATACTTGTTCCATTTGGAATAAGGCAAAAGTAATGAGGGCAGGACACAGAGAGGTATTGAACAAGCTTGACTTTGGGTTCATTTGTCAGGGTGAGGTTTTTAGTGATTGGTCAAGAACATTGTCTCTTTGCAATCCCCATCTGATAAGGTCTCTCTCTATTGCATCCACACAAACGACAGGCACACAAATACACACACACAAAGACACACACAGCTGTCACGCTCAACAAAAGCCACCAACCCTCATCTTGACAAGGTCTCGCCCTGCTCTCCAACCCACCAAACACACCACTGACTTTATTGATCAGTCACTCACTTTCTGATGAAAACAAGGCAAATGAAGGCAGAGTCATTCACTTTTTTTGTCTTTTCAGCAGACATTTATCAGCAGCTTTTAGTTTATTTCTCTTTATCTGTATTGCCCTCACCAGCTCCTCCCTTTCCATTTCGGGCTGACATATAATACACTATAATGCTACGACAGCACAATTATTTGATAGTATGTTGTGGTGGCAAAGGTTAACAGGGCCAACATGCAAGACATCCATCATCTTTGAACTGTGTGTACGGCAGTGACGTTCATGGCTGGTGAGGCACTGACTCTTTCAGAGTCAGATATACAAATATTATATTCTGACCTTAATCGAAATATTCTGTTATTTTCAAAAGCTTTTTTGGTCTGATGTTTCGATTCATTTTAAACAGACCGTTCAACAAAAGGATAGGCTAACCACAATCTAAATATTGGATTGTCCTTTCTTAGTAAGATCCCATTTTCATTACAATTGGGGTCTTACCTTGACTTGAAGATGAAGTCCATGCTCTCCTTCTGGACAACAATCTCTATTACTTTTTTGTAAAAGTCCTCCTTATCTTCCTGTAGTTTCAAAAGTCTAGTTTGTTGTTTGCGTCTACCGTCTCTGCGTAGAATAACAGTAGCAACAAGGACCTGTGGGCTCACGTGCGCCCCCTTCAGTGCGGCAGAGGTTATGGCTGCCTCCCCTGGTGCTTTTTTCATTGCCGTTGTATGATGAGACCAGCGGGCCTAAATATCATATATACGTGAAATAAGTTATTTAGAGACTATGGATGGCGAGGATAAATGTAATAAAGGGATCTACAAACATTACATTGGTGACCTACAGTGAGATGGTGCAGGCATGCGCTTAGGGCCCGCTTTCCAGCCAGTTTATGTGGGGTGACGCATTTTGAGGTGAGGCAGAGCTCATCTGTGCCTCACCTCACCACACAGTAACTGGCTGGAGCGCGCTCACAAAATAAGTGCTTGCGCTAAATTAGTGCCCGCGCTCCAGCCAGTTACTGTGGGCTTACGTGAGGCAGAGCTCGTCCCTGCCTCACTTCTCATCGCAACCCGTAGTTGTAGCGGAGCTCGGCAAATTTGCTGATTTTGACTATAAAAAGCGATTGGAATCATACAGAAATCACATTTACAACACAGATCAGTGAAGACATTTTATTATTATTACTATTTCGTTTTTTTCTTTAGTTGTTTTTCCGTTACATTGTAGTATGACCTGTCTATGAGTATGACAGGTGAGGCTCTGCCTCCCCTGCCTCCACGTCGCTGGTATACGGTGAATGTTGGTTTCTGTGTGTGCCTGTGTGCATGCGTGTATGCAGAAGCTCACAGGACTTTTTGGGTATGTGTGTAAATGTCGGCCTTTCAGTTTATTGATTAGACCACGGATCCACAGAGAGAACTTATAACACACAAAGAGCACAACCACCCCCGGCAAATATGACGATATGCAACCTGACATTTAGATATGAACAGATCAATGGCTGGAACAAATAGAATAAGCTGTCTTGATAGGTCTAAGGTAAACAGTTTGATTGCATGTGTGTGTGTGTGTGTGTGTGCGTGTGCGTGTGCGTGTGTCAGGGAAAAGGGTATTTTTTACATGCATGCCCATATTCAATTTCCTACTACTATATTACCAGTACAAAGGGCATTTCAATGTTTAATTGTTTAATTAATATTGTTCTGTAACCCTCACTTGTATTGGTAACATGAATAAATGTTAAATGAGCTTTAACCATAGATAGACTATATATATAATGCGGATGTAGTCTCTGTGACATCACCCACATGTTTCTAAAGAGCTTTTGGGAAGATCAAAGTGAATAAATAGTCCTCACAATCTTTGCAATGTCTAAATCCTGATGATTCTTCAAATGGGCAAAGCGGTGAAACTGAGGCTGGACCAGGTGACGCAGTAAAGCAGGCATTAACCAATTAATTTATAAACACACTATCCCCAACTAGGTACAACTCTTCCCTATGACGACTGTTGGATACTTATCCTACTAATACTGCACACAAGCCACTGAGGTTACAACAGTAAAATGTTTGATGACACTATATATACTAATAATACTATATAGTATAATAATAATACTTTACACATCCTAGCACGGGCCAGAAACTCCAGGTAATGCTGTTTACTCATCTTGATGAAATATCAATATAAGTTTTAAAGTGGAATATGAGCCAAACGAAGAGACAATTATCTTTCGATTACAGTATTTTATTGGCCTTTGTAAAACAACTTTACGACAACTGCAGCAACAAAAACACACCCAGCATTAGCTCACCGGCCCACTGGTCATGTCAGTGCAGATAAAAACAGGGCAGACAAGAGCAAAACCCAGGAGAATTTAAAGATTAACCTGTGCCCTAAAATGTCAGAAACCATACCAACTGAAATTGCCAATGGCGAGGTCAGATAAGAGGAATGAAAGGTTGGCTGTGTACGTGTTTGTGTGTGTAAGAATATGAAAGCCTGACAGATAGAGATGGACAGTTAGACAGACAGGAAGAACATCTTCTATACCTATGTGTGTGCACACCAGTGTGTCTATGATAGACAGGGGGAAAGAGTGTGTGTTATTGTGCGCTGACCAAGTGAAGAGGTCCTGTAAGATCTATAGCTTGGCTTTTCTAGGTTGACTAATCTTTGACCCAATACAAAATGATTCCTTTACTTGCTGTATTTTCATCTGTCTGTGGACGGTGGAACTTTCCATCGATCAATCAAATTGTATCAAGTGTACTGTATCAAAGTATATCACAGATCACCTGTTACAGACGCCCAGTATCAATCAATCACACTCACACTCACACTCACACTCACACTCACACTCACACTCACACACACACACACACACACACACACACACACACACACACACACACACACACACACACACACACACACACACACACACACACACACACACACACACACACACACACACACACACACACACACACACACACTTTATAGGAAACCAAACAGTTTTGACAAAAGACAAAAAGGCTGTTGCTATGAAGTTATGTTCAAAATGGTAAATAGAAGAAGAGAGCAACGTCTCAGCATTACCTGAACATGCTTAAATAACTGGCGAAACATACTGTAATCTAAGATAGTAGTTTCGCAACATCAATAATCAGAAAACAAAAAATACATTCATTTTCACAATTTACTTGCCCTGGGTTTTTAATGATAACAATCTCGAATAGGAAAATCAAGTCAAGTCTGCTGTTGGTTCAACCAGATCAAAAGCACGTGTCGTTTTTAATTAAAGCTTTAACTGTGTGGTTCATCGTTTCAAATTGCTCAGCCCTTGGGGTTTGTTGAAAATTCAGCCAGGGGACGCCCAGGTTGGACTGGTTTTAACACTTACATTTCTTTGCTTACGACGAGGTCCCTATAAGTCACAACCTTACAACATGAGATTAAGCAGGTACCACTGGAGAGAGTCAGGTCATATAAGTGTCACAGAATGAACATTTTGAGTGAGTGAGCTATGAAGGGAATCACCAGCTGCATATGATGAGAATAGCAGCTGTTAAAGCCTTCAATTACTCATCCAATCTTCCTCCAGGGGTTGGTCCATATGCTAAAGTTGTCAGCCAGAGGAGCTGACCCCTACTGTGCACTGATGTTTTACAGGTAACTGGGGGCTGACGGTGGTTTGACATCATTCAGGTCATTTTAAAGCATTCACATTACGATTCTTCCTCAGCTTAATTGAAAAAAAGTACATTATGATGTTATAAAACCATTTAAACTGTCCTTAGAAAAGCGGTCAGCTATGAAATTGAGTTATTATTTTCACACTTAATTTATTCAGTGATGAATTGACTCCTAGATATTGCTTCATTGTTAAAATAGTTTTAATATCTCTAAAATAAACGTGCCTTTCCTGCTTCTATCAGAGCTAATAGATTATAGAGCATTACTAAGCGCATATTAAGAAGCCATATTGCAGCAAAATATCCTTCTACAAAAGTAAAATCAACCTTTCTTTTACTTGAAATATATCAGGATAAGATGGACTCTTATTAATCCCTCGTGGGGAAATTGTTTCTCTGCATTTGACCCATCCTAGTGTTAGGAGCAGTGTGCTGCCATTTTGAACGGCACCTGGGGAGCAGTGTGCAACACTGCAACATTCATAAGTGCAGATGTACTGCATCATAATAGAGACGTTGGATATTCAAGTGGACACATCTGAGTTATACAAATAAATGAATAGGCATCACAAATACTGATCCCATTCAGAATAAAATATACAATTCCAATACAATAAATCTATACAATTTCCAATAGGTGGCCAACAATATGCTACACCCCCATATTCTAGGAGGCATGGACATATAGTACAAAAATAACATATTTAATTTAATCGATAAAGTTCTGCAAATGTTCTAAAAACATGTGGCCTGGTATCTTAACAACATTTTGATACACGTAATATTGAACTAAAATGATGGATGGCAAGCGAAATAAGAAATGCAATTGAGCTAAAACAGAGTGAGCTGGACTACATTATGTTGAAAGCAAAATCAATTAAACTCCCTAATAAAAGGGACATCTTGCTGAAAGCATGTGGAATACTTCATACATAAGTCATCAAACACAACTTTGAGACAAACTAATTTTGCACCATGGGGCACTGTGTAAGCAAAGCCTAGATAATATATCCACTGACCCTTAAGACAGATTACATCTTCTGCCCTTTAAATGATTGAATCATTGTATTCCTCTATTTCCTGCCGGGCCCTGTCAGAGGGAAAATGTCTGACCCTGAACCTGACCCTATTAGACAGACGAGGGAGGAGAAGATACAATGACATTCTGCAAATGGGCAATCGTGTTCAAGCATATTATTGGTGTTCATGTGATAAACAGGTAGACAGCTTCATCCTCAAGTACATAGGAAACGGAGGTATCCACAGTGTAAACAACACACCACCAAGCAGCCTGAGGAAAACAGTAAACACGTTAATAGGAACAGGAGAGAGGAAACATTGAGAACTAAGGGAAAGTCAGCAAAATAAAGAAGACCGATAAATAAAAAGAGAGAGAAGATTAAAAGGAACCCCCAAGGCAGTGATAAAGTGTCTGTCTGTCAAATAATATGGTCCTTCCTTCTGACTCAGCTATCACATGTGACAAAACGGACTAATCGATAGAAAACAAAATGAATGGGTATCTTATGTATAGCAATAAAGTCCATGAAAACCTGTGATCCCTCACTTGTGCACACCATACATAGACAAACCTGAACCAACACACACTTCCTCACACACAGTAGGCTGTCCTTATTGGTTATATAATTAGTCCAGTGTGAATCCATATGACATATGGATTCACAAATACAAATACAAATACACAAATACAGTACACACACATATTATTAATATGTGTGTGTACTGTATTTATTATGACACGTTAGCTAAACAATTGGGATTCATCATGATACAGTATTCAGTTCAGGCCGCACATCTTAAATTGATTATACGGCTGATACTTGATTTGGATAAATGTAATTAAATATAAACAATATTTGTTGCAAGATCCCCTTCCTGTTAAAATATATATATAAATGCTCTTTAGACTTTGATCGAGACAAACACTTTTGCAATTCCCTGCCCTTAAGTGTATGTTGCCAAATGCATTTTGAGGTAAATTACAGTGGTTACCGAAACATTTCCATTATGCTTCAATGAACTCTTTTATATGTTGCACAAGTCACCAAAATATTAGATTTTACACAATAAAGAAAAGGCAAGTATTTTCACACTATTAATAACGAGACAACACCTTTTCATTATGCAGGCAACATCACACCCCCTCAGAGTCCTTTGTGTTTCCCACTGCTCAGAAACATGTGTATCTACAGGGGTTTCTGTGAGGGCAATCTTTTTGCCCTCTGCAAGAATATCAAAAACAAAGAAAAAGTGTTGATGTCAGATGCTCTTCTTAAAAGCAAATGTTGTTTGTGACTATTAAACCTTACAAAGTAAGACTTGGCACTTGCTCTATGTGTCATCCTACTTCTTTTCTTCCACCCAGGACAATTAGAACTTCACATTTCCTAAATCTTCAATAGCATAAATGTCATTAGGGAGCAGAACAGGAATAACCGGAGGATGCAACAGCCCAGAACATGTTCCATTATCAAAGCAGCAGAGGTTTGGGGACTAAAGGAAGGGGCGAGGGAACACTTCCATTTGTTCCTTACACTTATTATTTTGTTGTTCAATGAACACCAACCTCTCTGTGTGTAGGTGAGTGCCATCAGTTCATACAGTATATGATCTGTGGCATGAATTGACACCAACACGTGTGACATTCAAAACAGTTATTCAAGACATTGTGTTTGGTACATAAGGGTGAAAGGAGATACAGCACATGGCTAGTGAAAACTTAGACTGATATATGGGGAAACATTGAACGGAGCTAAAGAGCAGGGAGCTAAAATATGTTTGTAGGCTGTAGAGCAGATGAAAAGTGTGTTGGGGATCTTTGCACATACATGAGTATTAGAGTGGGGAAAAGTGGAGAGAGAAAGAGACAACAGATAAGCACATTAGCACTGTGAAAAAGTGTGATGACAAGCTCTCACACACACACACACACACACACACACACAATCTGTATCATCCCTAAAGTACTTACCGGCATCCCCATTAGTGGCTGTACTAGCGGCAGTCAATATCGATAACCTTTGGTGGTCAACACGCACAAAAAAAAAACACAAACGCAAAGATGTGTGCACGTGCACGCACACACATGCACAAACAGCCAACCTTTCAGTCCTTTAGCAGTAATGCTATATAATCATTGTGCTCCCAGCTCAAGATAACACCTTAATGTCATTGCACATAACACATAAACACACACACACACACACACCCTGGTTGTTGAGATAAGAACATAATGCCATCTCTGTCTAGTGATAAAGTTCAAGGAGAGAGCTAGAGCCAAGCCCTTGAAGTGCCCTTTTAACTGCACAGGAAAGTGGAAAGCATGGCATGCTCTCCCTATCTCTCTCTGTGTGTGTGTGTGTGTGTGTGTGTGTGTGTGTGTGTGTGTGTGTGTGTGTGTGGTGTGTGTGTGTGTGTGTGTGTGTGTGTGTGTGTGTGTGTGTGTGTGTGTGTGTGTGTGTGTGTGTGTGTGTGTGTGTGTGTGTGTGTGTGTGTGTGTGTGTGTGTGTGTGTGTGTGTGTGTGTGTGTGTTGTGTGTGTGTGTGTGTATGTGTGTGTGTGTGTGTGTGTGTGTGTGTGTGTGTGTGTGTGTGTGTGTGTGTGTGTGTGTGTGTGTGTGTGTGTGTGTGTGTGTTACTGCTAAATTATGAACCATCCAGAACTCTCAGGTCTTCAGGGACTGTTCAGCTTTCTGTCCCCAGAGTCAGAACTAAACACGGTAAAGCAGCGTTCAGTTATTATGCTCAAACTCAATGCTCAAATGGAACAAACTCCCAGAAACCCTGCAGGTCCACTGCAACTCTTAAATCCAGGCTGAATACTTTTCTTTTTGTCGCTGCTTTTAATTGAACTATTCACATCTTAAACTGCACTGTAATTTGTATTCATGTATTTTTTCTTTAATGTTTATTTTATTAGGGCCCGAGCACGGAGCGCTAGGACCCAACGGCGTCCTGGCACGAAGTGCGAGGAACCTATTGTTATTGGAGGAATTATTCTTCCTATTATTATTAGTCGCCATCTTTCCTGTTTTTGATGGCTTTAGGATGCTTCAAAAGTTGTATAATTTTGCACGGACGCCAGGACCGGTAAAAATTGCAACATTCTGGAGTCAATGAGTTAAATATTCCAACCTGCTCACTAGCGCCACCTATCAAAATCCCATTTCGGAATACATTTACAAAGTCGCACCGTAACTCCGAATGGTCTGATATTTTGCATACGTATCCAGGTGGACCTGTTATACAAATAATCCTCTTGGACCCCTAAGATCCGCCTTATTTTTTAGTATTGTAATTAGCATAATGTTCAAAACAGTGAAATATTCACTTATATTTCAATTTTTTGTTTTTTTTGGCACCAACATTTTTATACAGCATCGGTGGAGGGTCAGACACATTACCGTAGAAAATGAGCATGTTCAGACGATAAATATTGCCACCATGAATCAAAACGTACTCGTAAAAAGGCGGGGCTTAGAAAGAAATGCTCATAACTCAACAATGTATCCAAACATCACATATGTTGGTGGATTGGTTCAGTCTGTCTTGGGGAATAGGCACACCAAATCATTTTCATTTTTGACTATAGGGCGCCAAAAACACCACCAATTTATAACTCAAGAACGGATGGACGCATTTTTTTATTTTATTTGTACACATACTCTGGGGGTGACTACAAACTGAGATTTAAAGCGTGTGAATGTGGGTGTGGCCTATACATTTGTTTGAATTGCGATAGCATAAAATGAGCTTCGGACGCACGTCAGAGCCCATGACCTTTTCGAGAATGTAAAAAAAAACGTAATTTCTCAAAATAACTGCTCACTAGCGCCCCCTATTGTGTGGTAGTCACATATAGTTTCTCAGAAGTTCACGAATGTTGGCACAGACATTCCTCATGGAGTTGCGGACATATGGCTTTCATTAGCCCCGCCCCCCAGGAAGTCGGCCATTTTGAAAAATGTGTGTTTTTCATGCATTTATAGGACATTTCTGCAAACTCCTCCTAGGGGAATGATCGAACAAATTCCAATCCAGGACAAGTTCAGCCCATATCTAATGTGATGCTGAATTGCGAAGGAATAGTTGATCGCTCAAACGATGAGCTCGTAAGCGAATGGAGAATTTTCCATTTTTGACGATTTACATGTCACAAATTACTCCAAATTACTCCAAACTACTCGCATATAGTTTTTCCGATATTCACGAAACGCTGTATACACATTGCTATTATGATTGCGGACATATTTCAAATTTGCTTTTATTAGCCCCGCCCTCCCGAAATTCGGCCATTTTGAAAAAATTGCGTTTTTCATGCATTTTAAGGACATTTCTGAAAACTCCTCCTAGGGGAATGATCGGAAAAATTCCAATCCAGGACAAGTTCAGCCCCTATCCAATATGATGCTAAATTGCTGTTACATGCATGTGTTGCTTTTCTCTGTCTCTCTGCTGCGCAGGTACACCTGGTCCGCCCCTGGCTCCGCCTCCCCCAGGTGTCCTAATGACATTCAGCTGGGGACTTTAAAAGGAGAAGCTGGAGGAGAAGAGGCGCTCTTTTCCTGCCCTGATGCCGAGCGATTATATCCGTCGATTTCCTCTCACCCCACGTGTGGATCCATTATTGTTTTGCTGTCTTATATTGTGTGAACTCTGGAGGATGTTAGTGTAGGATTTTTCGCGGCTTTGTTTTTTTCCCAGTAGGTTGTGTTAGATCTCTGGGTAGAGGAGGGAAGTCTGGGTCCTACGGCCAATGGTGTGGCTGGTCCAGGCCCCCTTCTTCCGTTTTGTTTGTTTTTTTGCCGTCCTCCCAGACTTGGTTCCTTTTTGCCAGTAGGCATGTAAATTACGGCTGTGCTGACAATAAATGCCTGTCGTTAACGATATTCTGTGTTTGGCCTGGTTTGTTTTTATGTTACGGGTCTTCCCACGAGCGCAGCGCCTCCCCAGATCTGGCGCCCTAGGCGAACATCTATAACGCCAGTGCTACGGGCCGAACCTGAGTTCATATGCAACTTGCAAATATCTTTCTCTCTCTCTCCTCTCTTCTCTCTCTCTCCCTCTCTCAATTTTAGTACGCAAATGCGCCTTTTTTCAAATGACCCGGTCCTCTTTTTTTGGCAGAGGTGCGCATGCGCACCTGCGCACCAGTTATGTGCAGCCCTGATAATAACACTTTTTTTTTACTGGGTTGGAACAAGACAAAGCCCATTTTTATCGCAGAGTGACAAAGAGTCCTAAATATGTAAACATGTCGTTGGTTCTGTCAGGTGGAACGGTGAAATTGGTCCCTCTCATTTCCTTGCCATTCACGTACTGTGAGTATGTCATGCAAGTCATAGAAAAACAGCAAGCTGGGGTAAATGGGGTAGTCTGCCATCTCTGAGGTTAAAAAAGTATGTATAAGTACGTGTTGGCCTAATCTAACACAGTGACCATCTTTAAAGAAAACAAAACTCAATATCTTGCAGTCTGATCCCTTTTTTACTTATAACACCTTCAAGAAGATTTCTGACCTTTATGATTGATTGACTAGATGTTTTAAATGCTTTTGAATGAACACTCTTAGCCTTTAGCAAAGACAAATTGTTTAGCGATCATGGTTGCTACCCAAACAATTGTGCGCGAGAGGCTGGCATATAACTTAGAACAATACATTGTTTTGTTTGTTGCACTGCTGTTATCAAAATGCTGAACAAGTTCAACATATTGACTTTCTGTAGAAATGTTTGTTTGTGCTTTTCGAGAACCATAAATGATAAGGCAATTTTAAAGCCAGTTCATGGAAGATATATAATCTCTTAAATATCATCATGCAGCCCTTTACATTTGATTCAGTATTTGTTTCATTAACTACCTTTTTTTATACTAAAGAGTGTCCTTCTGCTCCTTCCGCATTAACATTTTTCTCAACCTTTTCTATTGATTTGCTCTTCACACGCCCATCCTTCACACTCTACATAGTCCGTTTATGTCTCTTTGTCTTCTCCTCCTTTCTGCTTTGCCCTTTTAACTCAGATTTCCACTGACCTCTACTAAAGGAAAGACAATACATGTCAAAGTCAAAAAGGCCTGAGCAATGCATGTGTGTATTATATGCAGGACAATCACACCACTTGTATAAATTGAAATGCATTTAAAAACACCTAAATCTTTTTTAATCTCAAGTGCTGTCTGTAACCCATGTAACTGCTCATTTTAGCTAACTCTGCGGATTCCACAATTGCTTCCTCTATCTTGTCTTTTTCACCTCAGAACATTTGATCCTCTTTTCTTCCTAAAATTAACCTCAGTGCCCTTCTGTCACCATTCTCGCTCGCTCTCATTCCATTATGAACTCCTCCATTATTACACACTCTCCAACATGTAGTGTACCAAAGCAAAGACGTGACACGAATAACGCACAATCTCTATATGCAACACCAAGATGAACAAAAGTGCAACAAATTCAATCAAATTACCCATACATCATCTTTTTAATCTTTCTCATTTCCTAACCTTGAACCTGTTTCGACAATGCTTGACAAACTCAAAGCCATCTATTGCTGAGTTTCATGTGAGGTTAATAGTTCAGTAAAACTAACCCAATTAAGAGAAATGAAAACATGTTGGCCTTCATATGTCAGTAACTGTGAGCAAAAGAGGAATAACAGAGAAAGAAGCAAAGTATTATAGCTTATGTTAATTATATTCAACCAAAGTTAATCACAGTGTTACATATTTCTATGAATATGTTTCTTAAATGTTACTTTAATTTAAAAACGATTTTGACATTAAAGTGGACCTATCATGCTATATTTGAAAAATATATTGGAGAGCCATACCAATACAAAACATGTCTGTTTGTTTTTTTTTCAAAATACCAAACAGATCACCCATTGTAGCCATCCCTCATACTGCTCAAACCCCTCTTTTGCAGCCCTGTTAGAGAAACGCAGATTGTGGGTCCTTAGCTTGAAAACAAAAAGAAGAGGAGGCGGAGCTAATGCCTGATCAGAATTCTACCGGAGATAAAGTTCAATTCGGTTGTGATAAAACGCCATCCTGTTTAAACCACGTGAAGGATTATTTCTGAAACAGTATGGAGCTCAAATGCTTTTTCTCTTGCGGGTTTATCACAAGGTGAGTTCTTTTTTTATTTCCTGCTTTTTAAACACATGTGCTCTACAGTACAGGTTAGCTCTGAGTGTTAGCGAGGCTTGCTAATGTAAACAAAGACGAGATTACGTCCAAAACACGTCAGGCATTGTTTCTGATAGCCACTTTCTGTGGGTCCGCTGCCGATTTGACGTCAGATCGGCAGCAAATCTGTATCCGCTCGTTGTACACCCGTTTTTAAAAGATTTGGGTACGGAGGAAAAGAGAGGGTTTTATTTTCTGACACTGCGTGAGTTCCCCGACGCACCGGGGACACATATTTATGTATAAAAGACATCACAAAGTGCATTTTGCATGATAGGTCCCCTTTAAGGCTTCATTAGCAGTAGACACCTGTTAACACCAACCCCTTGATACAAGGAATGATTGTAGAGAATATTTCAAATGTATTTTAAAAGGTGACCAGAGATCAGTACGGAAACTGCCCATGAAACAGACCCTTTCTCTGCACAGGACATAGTTCACAAATAAGAGAATATGTTTTTGAATGGAGCTATTTTACAATATCTGTGGTCAGGGAATAACTTTTATATCTAGCAAGAACATACTGTAAGCAGAGCTCTAACAAACCGATAATACGAATGTAGACAAACATGTCTTTGTGTTGTCTTGTCATGCATTTTGTTTCTCTGCCTCTGTGTTGCTTTTCAATAAATACATATAGATGAATAGGCGGGAAACGATGCAGATCACTTGACCAGACTGAGTTGCCACATTTTAAATGAATATTGGTGATCAAAAAACTCCTGTGGCTAACAGCCCCAAAGTTCCCACCAGTCTCCCCTTTCATTGCCATTGCTGCTTCTTTTATAAGTATCTCTCTAATCAATTCAGCACCCTCATGAGGTCCCTTGCCAGATTATTTAATGATACTGAAGTGCTCCTTTCGTCCACGGCTTTGTGTTTGATCAATCTTCACATTTAACTGTTAAAGGGGAAAAATATACATCATGTGTACATCAAAGAAAGGGACAGCCTATCACAGAACATCACACACTGGAAGAAATGTGTTGTATTGTATATATCACTTGTATTTTAATATCTGCACAGCTGATGAATTCATTCATCTTTTTTTATGTTTGTACTTGAGATGTGATTTTCTGCTTATCAAATAATACAGATAAGGCACAGTGGATGTGCTAGTGGTTGATTTTTTTACATGATCAATTGCCTGTCCAATGCTGATGCTTTGACCAAATCACATTTATTACATTAAGGTAAACCATGCTTGTACACTATTTATTGTGTCAGTGAGTGCTTACTTATCCATAATTCCACTATTCCTTAAGTGTTTAAGATTTACTGAAATGCATGGAGTTACATTATTTGGATGCATATGGTTATAACTATTTGTGCTGTTATCATCAATAACAAACAAATGTTCTGCTTTTGACCAATGCACCTGCAATTCTGGCATCAAATATGTATTTTGAATGTTTTTGGAACAGCCGGTGTGTTATACAATCATAGAAGATATTGTTGAATGTCACACCTCGTCCAAAGTAAACACGTTTTGCAAGCTGGTGTTAAATATCCTTACACTGGCATTTGTAGCTATAATTAGCTTACTTTGCAATTTAAATTTGTTTATGTGTTTACTCTTTTATGTGTCGTGTGTAGAATTTTCAAAGACATCTGTAGATTTTATATGAATTCAACACAACGTTTATGTTAGGTAGGTTAATGTGCTACGTTTTAAAAAAAGACAAAATTACAAAAACATAAAGAAAAATATATAGATATTTAACATGCACTTATAGAGATAAAAATTGAGTAAAAAATACTTTCCTGAAGTTACGACAACAACTCAAAAAGCATTTATAAACACCGCTCCCAGCAGAGCCACCCACCCAGACGGTAAAAACAATATTCCGCCCACTGAGTGAAAAAACGTCCAAGTTCCTGATGCTACAAATGCCTTTTCTTGAGGCTATCCCAGACACGGGAGGAGCGGAGCATAGATCATGGGGTCTTTATTATTCCTGTCTGAGTCTGGGGAACAGTCAGCAAAACACAATTAAACAGACCTGCAAGTATGATAAACATCTAAAAAAGTAGAAGGCTGTGCCAGGTTAGTATTACAATTCATGGCAAAAAAACAAAAAAAAACATCAATATGATAAACAACATATTGAATTGAATATAATTCAGTTTTTTTTTACGTTTTGTCGATTGTGCAAAATGTCTGTCAATTTGTATCTCCATGTTTTGCTTACATAAGCATTATATAAAATACTCTAACATTATATAATTATTTTCTCGTCCTACAGACATGAAAGACAGTGATGAAAGTAGACTAAACTTAGGGAAAAGCAGTGTTTGCAATGGATAAAAGCCATTTTCAGTGAATAAATTATTCAAGATGTCTTATACTGAATATTTTCCTTCATGTTTAATTTGCAACATCTGTCATCTTTGGGATAATCTCCATCCCTTTTGATGGTCCTTGAAGAGAGAAATGTCGTTTAAAGAGAATATAGTCCCAAATAGGCAATGTTTTTAAGTTATAACTCTCTCAGATCAAATAGCAACATTTATATATTCAACTTGTCTTGCATTGCCAGTATCACATGCATATATATGTGTGTGTGTGTGTGTGTGTGTGTGTGTGTGTGTGTGTGTGTGTGTGTGTGTGTGTGTGTGTGTGTGTGTGTGTGTGTGTGTGTGTGTGTGTGTGTGTGTGTGTGTGTGTGTGTGTGTGTGTGTGTGTGTGTGTGGCCTAGCATTACTATACTTGTGGGGACCTACATCTGTTTACACAGTCACGTGTGGGGACTCGCCTCCCTTATGGGGACAAAATGGAGGTCCCCATGAGGGGAATCATTAATTTTAGGGTGAAGACTTGGTTAAGTTTAGGGTTAGGGTAAGGTTAAGGGTTAGGCATATGTTGGTTATGGTTAAGGTTAGGATAAGTCTCCAGGAAATGCATGTAAGTCAATGTGATGTATACATGGTGTGTGTGTGTGTGTGATAAAGAAAGATAGAGTAGCTCATTCTGATTCATGGCACCATTGTCTAGTTTCTAAATACTTTTGTTCATTTAATATTCATGAACTTATTTAGTGCTACTTTTTCCAAGAAAATCTGTGATCAGTGTCGAGAGAAAAGGCCAGACTAAAACATTAAACACAGATGGATGTAACATTATTGTTTACATAACATAAAATCCTCACAAATTAAAGAAAGTGTATGGCAAGGCTTATCAAGGCATATTCTCCTCAGCTTAAAGGTGGGGTAGGTAATTTTGGAGAAACCAGCTCGAGTGCGCTAGAATTTGAAAATACACAACCGGAACAAATCTGCCACTTCCTTACAGAGCCCCTCCTCCAACACACACAAATGCACATGAGATAAGTTTGTGCACAGATGGAAGGCTGACAGGCAGGTAGGCCATCCAGTTATTTTAGTCAGGCTTTTTACAGTACTACTGCTTCCACAGATGACATTTTTTTATGGATTTTTTGTCAAAGCACTTAAGATATTCATTGCTATTGGGATGTTAAGAGCATTCCATGGCATATAACAAAAAGTGTATCTCGAGCCGGTTTCTCAAACGTACCTACCCCACCTTTAAGCTTTCCTCATATCCCACTGTAATATACACTGACAATGCAGTCAAATACACTGCGCATAACGTTCCCTCATGTATTATTCATGATAAGAATATAAGAACAACGAGTAAACCTCATACCATCAAGTTTCATTTTCTTTAAACTCATTTAGTTATTAGTTCTTTATGAGCAAGGTAAGTCCAGGAGAGCCATCTATAATTATAAGACAAACAATATTTGTAATAAGACAATGGTCTCTGGGCAAGAAAGACACTCTGCTCTTCTGACTCTACACAGTGGGTGGAATATGGAGATGTACAATATGTTCCAAGAAGGAGTCTTTTTGGCAGTGGCTGGCACTCTCACCCACATGTACTCGACTGAAACAAAGGCAGCAGAGCAACACAATGTTAAATAATGCAGACAATTGAATGAGCATGTTGGTTGTGAGAGTATATCAATGTGCTTGTAAGATGAAATGCATAGATGTGAATGAAGGAAGTAATTTTACTGAGAATCCAGCAGATGTTAAACTATATTTCCTTCTGGGCTCACATCACAACAGGGACATAAAACCCATATATCACAGAAAAGCAAGGACATAGATTCATAATAAAAGTCACAGTCATAAAGAAATGAGCCAAGATGCTCATGATAACTCTTATCGCTCAGCACGATTTGTCTCAAAACTATTCTTTCTCACATTTATGGGTTTGCATATGTGGTTTTTATAGGTGCAACCATCAACTGAAATAAGACACTCTGTTTCAATATATCAAACCAATATCATATAAACTTCACATTTAGCTGGCATACAAGTTTGAAAGCACATCATGTCATTTGACAATTAAAAAGATGATTTATTTGTTCAAAAAAGTTATCATGAACTATAATTGTTCACATGATTAATAAGCCATACTTAGTTCGCAATACAGCACTTCACATCATCACATTGACCGAAGAGGAAGACAGAATAGAAAAGGTCAGTATTAGCTTGCTCCCCTGATTAACTTTTAAATAAGCCATGATTGCACTGTGTTACCTCTTCAACTCCCAATGTATATTTGTCCTGTTTATCTGATTACTTCTTTTGGAGGGTATGGATAATTAAAGAGACTGAAAACAAATTCAGTTTAGGCAATACACCTTCTTGGTTAAGGTTAAGGAAGGTTAGACTGAGGCACTTCCTTGCACAATCGTAAATGTCTTCCATCCTCTAATCATTGTTGAGGCATGCCATATCTCTCATCTCTCATTTGTATACCTCTGCCAACTCTTTATATTTTGCAACAGCTTCCAGTTTACATCTAACATCAGGGCCTAATGTGTCTGGCTGGGAGGGGCTCTGAAAAAAATGACCTCACAAATAACTCTTATAGAGAGAAGACAAGGTCCCAGTCATCTCTCTCCGACTGCATATGTCTCTCTGCCTGCCAGTGTATGTCTCTCAGTCCTTGTATCTGTCTCTCTCCCCCTCCCCCTCCCCACATTCTTGCCATGGAGATACAGAAGCGATCATTAATCTTATTCACCAATCTTTACCGTCTCCTGACACTTCATCTCAGAAACCTCACTCCACTTGATGTCTGACTAAATTAGATTAAAATACTGCTTTGTCAACCTTTCGAAAGGGGACAAAAAAACTCTGGAAAACTAATTTGGGTTCCACTGACACACTGAAATGGAGGCAGACACTCCCATATTGAATATCTTGATAGCTTAAGCAATTTTCCACACCTATTGTATATCAGATCTCTTTGTGCACTCGAATTCAGGCGACCTTTCACCTCCACTTAATTAAATGCATGGTTGCAAGATAAAAATGTGAGTTAATTGATTTAGATAAACATTTTAAGTTGCAAACATTAATTTATAAGTTGTGTTGACGTAATAATGTTGGTAATTACATCAACTTAATATTGTGTGTAATTTGAACTCTGATTTCTGCGTTAATTGACTTAAAACAAAATTCAAGTTGTAGAAAGTAATGCAATTGGCTTGATAACTTAATTGTTCTACACCTTGAGTTAAGGATTTAAGTCCACTCCCACTTAACATGCCCGGACAAGTTCCAACAGTTAAGACTAATAGAAATATACAAAGGACATTTTAAGGTGAGTGTCATCTTTTGTCATTCAAATACAGTAGATAGCCTTGTAGTTGCACTGTATAGGCAAATTGCTGTTTGACCAAAATTAGCAGCCTTTGAACTGTGAATAGTTCTGTGAGAGGATACAAAGTAGTAGAGGCTACTGTGAGAGTAAAAATACTTTGGTTACTATTGTGATATCTCTTTTTATTCAAAATGAATCTCGTGAAGCAGATCAAGGACATGCTTCTTGAGGTAGGTTTATGTTTGTGTCTGTTTAAATCGTGTTTATTGTTGTTATTTCCTATTTTGTTGTGTTGTAGACCACAGTTAATAATAATTGTAATATTCCAGTTATAAACGACATGAATCAAAGATGTGTTACTGTATTTTAGTGGTAAAAAAATATGCATTCATCATCATAATTATTCTATATATATATCATTTACAGTGCCTGTAAACCGGAGGAGAACGCTGGCATGTATTCTCCTACTTGAAAGACTGGCCCGGATGCTCACCTTTCCACTTCCTGCGAGGGGGGGGGTTGCCTGCCCGACTTTACCTTACGGCTGCGCCGCGGCAAAAATAGGATTCATCCTAATTTTAGAGAAGCGCTGCGCCGAGCCGCTTCTGGGACGCGTCTGAGCCGTAACGCGGCGCGTGTGGTGTAATAGCACCCATTGACTAGAGTGGCCGCGATCCTTACGGCCCGTCCACACAGCGGCGTGCGTTGAAGCTTCCAACGCTTCTGCCCATTCACTTTGAATGGGGTGACGTCACTTTTAGCCGAACTGCATTTTGGGAAGCGACGTGGAGCGTTGCTGGCGTAGCTGGCGTCAAAAGTTGAGCAATGTTCAACTTTTGACGCCTCGATGGAGGCGTCAGCCAATGAAATCCCGTGTATGTAAATCTGCCAGTACAAGCGCTAGCCAATCAAACCGCGTGTATGCTGGGAGAGACTACGCAGGTAATTTCCTCATATTCAAAAAAATTGAGGGAAAATTCATTATAGTGGTAGTGAATCACTCGGTGCTGTATGATCAGTCTCTGTTCATCTACCGGGATACAAACCGGAGGAGCGAGGCATGAAGGGAGGTGGCAGAGACAGTGGATGAAACTGGTAGGTTTTCGCCTGTTTGGGGATTTTATATCCAGTTTACTTCGTTTTAACATTGCTATTGCTTTGTATGTCGGGGGCGGGAGATTCATGTGATTGGTTGTTGGTCTTGTTGCTCGCAAAAAATCCCCAAGCTTCAGATACGCCCACCTCCAAGCGTCAATGCACGCTGCTGTGTGGACGCTCCGTTACGACCGCCGCGGCGCGGCCGTAACACGACGCAGACGCTCCTGGTGTGTTTTGGGGGTTAGGCCTACCTTTGATGATCAAATCACTTAAACACAAAGTCCATTCTCCTGTCCTTTTGGATGAAGCACTTGATGGCGGGTCATGCAGCTGATCCTTTACAACTCCAGTTTATCATTGTAACTCAATCTTGAAAATGACTCGGTTAATAATTTCGCAACGATGTCATCACTATCACTGATGTCATCACTATCACTGAAGTGAGCCATCATGCTAATCATAAATCTATCGATTAGATTTATGATTCAAAAATAGTAAAATATAGGATAGACATGTGGATATTATCCGGCTGAACACAACGTGCATTTATCTAACAGGTTCGTTTTCCACAGACCTTATTTCGAGCTATTTTCCAAAACCCTATGGAGAAATGCCACTGCTTTCTGTCGAGGGAATCCAAGCGCAGCTTGCTTCCGGGTTTTAGGATGCGTCACTGCACCACTTGCATAGACCTCACAGCGGGCGGAACTTGTCATAAAGTCCGCGAAAATAAAGCCCGGCCATTTAGAGGGAAGATATGATTGGTCAATTGTACTGTCATTTGACATTACTCTCTCGTTGAGTTACTATAGCTGGCCCTCTGTGAATGTAGAGAGGGACCAACAAGCTCTCCCGTCTTCACATAACTCGCAGAGACGGCATTTAACCCTTCACATTCCAACAGAAACTGAACAGGCAGATTCGAAGGATTTATTTCTTTGGAAATATTATTTTAAATACAATTAAATGAAGTTATTTTGGTAAAACTAATGAAAAATGTAACAACAAAAAATATAAAAAATAATATTTAAATTTTTTTTTTTTTTTTATGTTTTCAAATTTTTTTTTGTTGAATATCTTAGGCCCTGAGGGCCTAGAGGGCCTTGACGGCTCGTCACTGCTCAAATGATTCCAAGGGGATTGAAACCTTGAAACACGTTGTCGTCCAGAGTTTATTTCAATGTGTTTCCATGCTAAACTTACAAAGCTAAGAATACACCAAAACCCACAAACAGCCAGAGTAACGTGCTTATACGAAAATACTGACACCAACACACTTACAGACACACAAAAACACCCATCTTTCACCCCCTCCCTGTCACGCCTCCAACCAAATTAGATCGTGATTGCTCTTTCTGAGGTCACTTTTAATTAAACTGAGATGAGAACATGACACATAGGATTAAGCCCCATCCTATCACTTCAAATTATGAATTCATAACTAATGCTAGAGCCTTTTGCTTTCAACCATGACCTCCATATCATTTATGTATAGAGCAAAAGGAACTCCCCTAATTGTGTTCTTCTTCAGAGATACAGGGCATGAGGGGGTGCAGAAGTGTATACACATACGCCTTTTTTTCTCGCAAGCTGTGCTGTATATCATTAATACTGAGTTCACTACAGAGAGAGATGTTAAATAAAGAGACTAGAGGAGCAGAGAGAAATTATCTTCCGATCTCTAATGTACATTTTTATCAGCGCACACCATGTTCAGGGGAAAGATGGATCATATGTCATGGGACTTGACAGGACTAGCTGGTCTGGTTAATTGGTAGAAACACAAAGAGCGTACTAAAGTCAGAAAAATGTCATGTTCAGCTGTCGTTAGCTCATTAACCTGATAGAACACTCCACATATAGATTGATACAGTGGCATTTGAAAAAAAAGTACCATTTAAGACATTGCCCATAGCTAGTAGGGGTGGATGGTGGTCTGGCGTTGGAAAACCACACTCTAAAAACAAATGCCTTGGCTCAACAAAGAAAATCAACGCAACAGTTTGCATCGATGTTTATTGAGTTAAGACAACTTCTAATGAAATTGTCTTAAAGCAACATTATTATTTGAGTTAGGGGAGAAGGCTTTTCCTCTACAATCAGAGGTGTTTTTAATTACCACTTACTTAATAATTGGTAGCATAAACACAGGTTTTGAAGTTGATTACTCAAAAGATTAAGTTGTTCCGACTAGTTTTACCACATGATTTAAAAGGAATTTTAAGTTGTATGTACTTAATTACCATCATTGTGAACACACATTTTTAAGTTGACAATTTATAAATGAAGTTGCTCCAAAAATATTGTATTCAATAGTTTTTTTTCTTAGCTTTTTCATGTTTTTGCCTTTAAAGAAATAAATTAATTGATTCCACAACAAAAATATTAGGCAATTCACTTTTTATTTTGAACTGCAGTTGTTTATTTCAACACATGATGTTTCAATCAGGAGAGAATTCATTTAGTTTGAACATTTATTGACACATGCCATATGATAAGGTGCATGAACACCTGAAATCACAGCTGACTGCAGGAGAGAGGAGAACCATTTTATAGTTGGGCTGCACCTCGGTGATTGGCTGCTGGAGAATGAGGTGAAATGTAATAGGTTAAAGAGAACGCCTGTGATGAGCTGATTATATGCAGCTGCGGAGTGAATGTATGTACACCCAGTCTTCCTGAAAGAACTTGCGCTGAGCTTCATTTCAATCTTGACAAAAAAGATAAATAACACAAATTGAAATTGCCCCACAAATAATAAATAAACACATTAGCCATATTACCATGGGACATGGGGACACAGCAACGAAGTTAGAGGCCTTTGCATATTTAAAACCAGTGCCAAATATGTCAAATCTGTAAAGTTTTTGTAAAACTACAGAAACAAACTCTCAATGGCCACCAATCTGCAGATCACACACATCCATTTTTACAAAAGATGTAACAAAGATGTTTACACTGCCGACAGTCATTATTTCAAACAGTATGAACACATTTAACGCAGAATGCTTGCTCATTCATTTGTTTCCCTGGACCACGATGGTTGCCATCGTATGGTCAGATCCTGGGGTGGACCGGTCACTGATGAAGGCGATATTCATGTCCTTTTGAAGCACATTAAATAATAGGTTAGCGCATAAGAGATAATGAATTAGGTAATTGCATACTTTTTAAATGTCACTCTTAGCTAATTCAGAGCCATTATTACCAGCTGCTAAAGCAACGCTGGTATTGTTTTCACCTATTGAGTCTGCATGTGTGTGTCGTCATGGCAATGTGGTCCTGAAGACACACAGAGGTGCTTGTGAGTACTTTGCCTAGTGTTTAAATGCATGTGGACAGATTTAGTCAATCACAACCGTGCAAGTTTTAGTGTCCCTTCTCATCTTTTTTGCAGGTTCCATACAATATGTGAACTGGTTAAGAGAAGAGCAGAAGCCACTTTTCAAATGTTACACAATCCTTTTCCCATGCCATTACTGTCAACACCTATCCATGCTGAACGTTGCTAAGATATTATTGATTGGGGTGTGGCCAAAAGTGCAATATGCTTCAAAATGTAACTGACAGAGAGCAGTGCTTTTGTCCTGTGTTAAAAACACTGTGTCCGTGGATTTTATTTTATTTCAAGATGTTTAATTACGTCGCTAAACTCCTTGAAAAGGTCCTCTTCCTTTTCTCCAAGGTACACGACAAAGCAGCGGATGGCTATAGTTCTCTGCGTACTTCAATTGTATTGTGCTATTTTTTAAAAAGGAAAAAAAGAGAAATGACCTAAATGAATATATTCTGAATGGGTGACTGCCAACAACTTGCATTTCAATGACAACTCTAAATAACGATCCTACCTCAAGAAGCATGTCCTTGATCTGCTTCACGAGATTCATTTTTAATATTAAGCGATATCACAAAAGTGGGTCATGACCGAAAGAACGAGATCGCGGATACAAGCGGCCGAGATGGGTTTTCTCCGCAGGGTGGCTGGTGTCTCCCTTAGGGATAAGGTGAGAAGTTCGGTCATCAGGGAGGGACTCGGAGTTGAGCCGCTCCTCCTTCGCGTCGAAAGTAGCCAGTTGAGGTGGTTCGGGCACCTAGTTAGGATGCCACCTGGGCGCCTCCCTAGGGAGGTGTTCCAGGCACGTCCAGCTGGGAAGAGACCAAGGGGTAGACCTAGGACCAGGTGGAGGGATTATATCTCTTCGCTGGCCTGGGAGCGCCTTGGGATCCCCCAGTCAGAGCTGGTTGATGTCGCCAGGGAAAAGGAAGTTTGGGGCTCTCTGCTGGAACTGCTACCCCCGCGACCCGACCACGGATAAGCGGAAGAAGATGGATGGATGGATGGATCACAAAAGTAACCAAAGTATTTGTACTCTCACAGTAGCCTCTACTACTTTGTATCCTCTCACAGAACTATTCACAGTTCAAAGGCTGCTAATTTTGGTCAAACAGCAATTTGCCTATACAGGGCAACTACAAGGCTATCTACTGTATTTGAATGACAAGAGATGACACTCACCTTAAAATGTCCTTTGTATATTTCTATTTGTCTTAACTGTCGGAACTTGTGCAGGCATGTTAAGTGGGAGTGGACTTGAAATCCTTAACTCAAGGTGTAGAACAATTAAGTTATCAAGCCAATTGCATTACAGTACTTACTACAACTTGAATTTTGTTTTAATTCAATTAACGCATAAATCAGAGTTCAAATTACACACAATATTAAGTTGATGTAATTACCAACATTATTACGTCAACACAACTTATAAATTAATGTTTGCAACTTAAAATGTTTATCTAAATCAATTAACTCACATTTTTATCTTGCAACCATGCATTTAATTAAGTGGAGGTGAAAGGTCCCCTGAATTCGTTTTTGGAGTGCAGGGTTTGGTGCAGTAGCGTAGGCAGAAATGTACTTTAGGGTGGGCCTGTAAAAAATAGGGTGGGCCAGATTTTTCTTCTGTGCATCAGAAGCTAACAACAATCCCCGCAGGTGGCAGATTACTTTTAGAATACTTTTGGAATACTTTCTTTTTCCATAACAGATGGGTATGTTTTGGTGAACAGGAGACACGTATGTTACTGTTTTAATGGCTTATCAAGAGCACAAACACAACATCTTGGTATCATTCTGGACAGCTCTCTCATCTGCACCACACATCACCCAGACTGCATTCTTTGTACTGTCTTAAAACCTTTCCTTAGAATATGTTATGAATTGTAAGGTGTCCTTGGGTGCTTTGAAAGGCGCCCCTAAATAGAATGAATTATCATTATTATGTATTATTATTATTATGAAACTATGTAATAACTTTTAAGACTTTTTCCAGTCACTTGCCCCAGGCATTCAGCAGCAGCAGGCCATTCACTTTGATTTGATCCCATTATAAATGTCATCATTTCGACAATAAAGAAATGCTACATAAACATTATCTTGCACATTTTATCTAACCATCTCCGTTTCTAACTTTCAATTTATTTTAAAAGAGATCTCTCTCTCTCATCTGCGTGCGGGGGCGGGGCCTCACAGACACGCTGCATCTCTCTCGCTCACAGACATGCTGCAGCGCTGTGCACACAGTTCTGCCGGTAATGAATATTACATTTTGTGAGGAAACTTTTCCACCAATAATTCCAATAAGTAATCCAAAATGTATTCACTTCAGGTTTACGAAAGTAACTGTAATCAGATTACTCGTTTTTCAAATGTAACGCCAGCTGAATACACTTGATTTTTGTATTCTGATTACGTAACACCGTTACATGTATTCCGTTACAACCCAACCCTGTGTAGGCTATATCTCTCCGGACTGTCCACCAGCAGATGAAAAACACCCACCTCTCCGCCTCTTCCAAGGGACGAGGGAACCGTGCGGCAGAGTTTCCGTTAACATTTTGTCTTCTTCTGACAGCCCAGCAGCAGGAGAGGTGGGGAGAGGGAGGCGGGGCTATTTCATCGTTATCAGAAAATGATCGTATAGATCGCTGCTAGATGAGGACAGTGGGTGCTCTTCTTGGAGTCTGGCTTTTTAAAAAAAAAAACAAAGTTCATTAGTGAACTTTGAGCCATCATTTATTTTGCAGGCAGGTCTCTACCTCTCTCACGTTATTATGGCGCACGCCGGAACCAACAATCAGTTTTTACCGTAAGTTCAGAGTTTGGTTCAGAGGATAAAGCACATACAACATTAATTAAACTCAATATTTGTTCACTTGAATTTCACTTTGAATTCTTGGATATTCTCAATGGGTGAATACATTTTTTTATAATAATAATAAATACAATTAATTTTTTTTTTTTTAAAATGACACCGAAGCTTTCTCAGGATGGGCCAATGAGTAAACTGGGTGGGCCTGGGCCCACCCTGGCCCTATGGTGGCTACGCCACTGGTTTGGTGGCTGTTTGTATTAGGCTATCTATAGCAATCTCCATTAAGCAAGTGGAGAACTCCTAAACCCCACAGATCACACCTCGTTAGCTTTCCAAAAGCCCAGGGAAAAGCCTCGATGGATATACAGTATTTACTTGTTTTGGCAGATAAGCTGCAGTGGAGATGTATGAAATGGAATGAAGGCATTAAGATCATTAGGAGATGCTAACCTCTCAATGTATATGTATATGAGAGTGTTTTTAAGTTGTCTTACAGGTGTTATCACTTCACTCTCAATTGAAAACCTGGTAACAATAAACACTGTCCTTACCTCAGTGATGAAAGCCTTAGCGGTGGCTGGGCTCATGAACAACACCGCTCTGCGCAGCGTGTCCCTGTAGCGATGCAGCTCCTCCACACGCATTGTTCTGAACAGACTAGTGATCATCATGTTGATATTAGATTCCACCTTCTGTAGGGACACGTCCATTCCCTGCTGAGAGCTCCGGTCAAGGAAATCCTCAATACCACGGATATCTGGAGGAAGAGAGACGAAGACAAATGTTGATCTCTATTTTCTAGTGTACGGGGACAATTATTTCATCTGAAAATGTGATGCATAAAAAACAGGGCAGATAGAGAGATAGACATACGTCTGCATTGGGCATCTGCCAGTACTGAATACTTTATTTCTAGAAACCTAAAACAGTATGGGGACCAGCCCTCTGTAACTCACACAGCAACAGAGATATGAAAACAGAAGCATGTGGTGGTGTCTCATCCAAAGTGAGAGGCCTGTTGTTTGCCTGTGTGATTTGGTGCATATATTTGAGCTAGTGATATGCTAAAGTTAAAGTGAGATATATGATTCCTGTAGAAACAGAGAAGAAACTCAATTTTAACTAAGTTTATTGAGAGAACGAATGAGAGGGAGTATGTGTGTATGGGAGCATGTATAGTCTCTAACTAAAACAGGAACAAAGCAACCTTATATAAATCAAACTTCAGTCAGACAGGGATAAGGCGTCATTTTTGTGATTATTATTTGTGCTGTTAGAACCATAAAAACATATTTCTAACACTATACACGTTTATTCCTACCCTGATACAAACCAATGACACTCATGACATTAAAGAGTTTTAGATTAAAGTACAAAACCACTTTAATTATCTCTATTAATGGCTATGTTTGTATAATAACAAAACCAAGATGGTGGTGTCAGAAATACTACTCTTAGACACTCTATTGTTAATGAGATACAATGCAGGTCAAGGTAATACCTAATTAAGGCACTTTGGTTGAGAACACCACTAATGATGTCGGAGGATGTGTGTGTGTGCGCTTCTGCAAGTCAGTGTGGTTATGTAAAGCAACTACCTAATGATGTATTTGATATGTAAAACGGGTGACACTGCCGTCATTGCCGGTGTCATGACTGAACAATTAACTGGATTGATTAGACGTGTTAAGGCCAGAGGGCTGATTGCATCAATGCCAGATTTTGGAGGTTTAACAACACATTAAGAGGAGACACATATGTAAGCCCATTTTCATAATATCAAGAAGGCTCATTTGCGAGACAGTATGAACAGTTTGTGCGTGTTGGGTATCACACCAACCACACCATTCCCCACACTGACAAGAACAAGAAGGAATGTTGTCTCAACGAAAACACAAGGAAGAACAGCAAGGTAATAGTACCTTGTTTATTTCGCAACGTCTTTCCCACTTTTTTTTACAGAAACACAAAAGACACATACAGACTCTGACCTCCAGGTGACAGCTAAGCACACAATCTGTTCATAAGAAAGTTGTCAAATGTATAGCAACAAAGAAGAGTTCAGCTACGATGTGTGAAATATTCAGTGAAATAATATTTGTTGACTATCAGGAAGAACAAAAAACTAATTTCAGATGAAATGAGGACATATTCTGGTCCAATTGTACTGATTAATTGTCAAAACAACCTATTTTTTCCGCCAACCGAGTACGGTTGAGTTCCTGCCAACTGTTGTTCAAACGATGGGCTCGAACATGTACTCCCCACAGCTGAGCGGCTCATTGGCCAACAAATGCTTTCCATCAAGGAGCTTCAGGACACAGTAGCGAATAAAAAGTCAAGTACAATTGCCACCAACCATGCCCATCCAGGCAGCTTGTTTGAGAAACATTCCTCTGTGAGACAGTACCGGTCCATTAATACCATGATCACCTGTCACCCCACAGTGCTGTCACCATTTTCACATACGGTGCATCCACACAGTCCCGCGCCTCTTCATCCTCATCTAATTAGGGTTGACTGTATTACAACTGCCATGCTATTCCAGAGTAGTGAATGCAAAATGTTTTGTTTAACAACCTTTTAAAATCTATAAATGGCTATGTGACCCTGAGTCACAGGTTTTGTTCCCTGCCACTTCACATACGGTACTTTGTTCTTTTATTCCCTTTAAATGCACCCATACTGTGTGCCACCAGGTTTATTGATGATCGTTTTTGCAAGCAATATTATATATTTTTTCTGCTACCTTTTTATAAGAAAAGACGTAAAACGGAGATCCAGCCTAGTCTGATCGCCTTCCTAAAGCAAATTCCCCGTATTCTCTATTTATCACTGTGGATTATTACTTTTCATTGTCATAGTATGGAAGTAGAACTGAAAGGGCATTTTGCAAAGAAAACTCTGTCAAGTGGAAGGGTTTCCATAATACTATATAAAACAGATTTAGGTGTGTATGGTATGGTCTTCTGTGTGTCCCTTTCGACCATTTGCCATGCTTCCCTTCTTCTCAGTCTATCCTGCAAGTCCCTGGCTCAAAGTGAAAGCTAGAGTTAATGTGGTGTAGCAGCCAACAGCACACAGGGATTTCACCTGCATGTACCGACCAGCTCAGTGGCACTCTGTCTGTGTTCACAAACCCCCACTGCTTTTACCCTGCTTGTTTTTTCCTCATCCTTCTCTCTTCCCTTGGCTTTTCATCTGAAACCTCCCTCCATTTTCCCTGTTTGCTTTGTGTTCTCAAGGGCTGAATCTCATTTTGAAAGGGTGTAATGTCCAAGCAGTTGTTCCACTCCAGATGGTGGGCTCTCTTCATGTGTAATGCCCATCAATTCCACACTGGAGACTTGTGTTCACATTTCACCAACAGTGGCTTCATTTAACTCGGAGTGATTTTATAACACATCACTTTAAGTAATTTCCAAGAATACATTTGAGTTGTTAACAATTGTAAATCCAGATACATGATTTCCGTATGCACTAAATAAACATATAACCAACATGTTAGAATCAGCCAATTATGTTGATATAATCAGAGAACGTCAAGACAATTCACAAGAGTGTCGGCAACTAGCTAACTTTTAATGGAATGATCTGAATACATCAGTTGTTTGAATCTGCACTGAGAGCACCACTTAGAGGGAGGATGGCAAGGGAGGAGAAAACATTGATAAGCACTTTGCACTCTGCATGTAGGAAATGGACCAACAGTCCAAAAGGAGGTGTTAACACATCAACTATTATGGTAGATCCCCTGAGTACGAAGTAAGAGGAACACATCAAACATCTGCAAATGAGATGCAGCCTCTTACTCCCTGGTTGTCTGTCAGATCATCCCAGCTCCCCCGTTCACCCTATCTCACTCTCGCTGCTTAACTTGCAAATCATCCCAACCTTCAAATAATAAAAAGAAAAATGATAAACTTTGTTAACTTTTATGCCGCATCTGACTTTACAGTTACAGGCTCTTTCCTGTTTCAACCTTCGTCTAACTGCCTGAGGCATTTTACGCCTGGCCCTGTAACTTTTGTTAGAAAGCTATTGGGGAACAGCCAAGCATAACTGGTAGTGACTTTAGAAAGGGGCACCGTCTATCCATCCATCCACTGTAACAGCTTTGAGCTGCTAGCTCTCAAGCAGGGAGTACAGCTTGATAGCCCATTGTCCCTATCATAATGTCAGTTTCTTGCTGCCATGAAATCCATGCAGACGTAAATTAGTTTCACTCAAGTGGCAAGGCGACCTGAAGGGAAAGGTAAGTGTGACCTTGCTTGACTTTTTCATCCATTTAATGCCAGGATGATGTTGTACATGACAACTTGGGTCAAAGCCTCTTAATAACTTTCTTAATTCTTGGTCGCCGGTAGGTTTTACATATAGTGCTCATAGCATGTTGTAAACAATATTACATTTGAACATTTTATAACACCCTGATCAATAAAAACAATATGTTTTATATATATATATATTCACATCTTAAGCTGAAGTTCAGCGAAGCATTATGTAAAGGAGGAAAGAATATTAATAATTTGAGATGTATTTTTGTGCAACTGCGTTTCTTGCTATCTCCGCCCTGTTCTGCTGTTAGACTAACATCCTTATCTCTTTGCTTTGTCTTTCCCTTCAGCCTTTACCTCTGGCTATCCTTATCCCTGCCCCAGGCATTTTACTGTTGTATGGCTCAAAGGCAATTGCTCTTAAAATATGGATTGAACCTAATAAGAAATGCAGTCTTGTACCTCATAAGCCTAGACCTGGAGAATTAAATTGTCAGCTGAAGTTGTGGTTGACAATGTTCACATAGCTCAAGGTATCTGAACAAAAACTTGGGAAGTGACCTCCACATAGTAAATAAAATGCTTTAGGCCCTGAAGCGATTCACAACTGCTCGTAAATAGTCCTATTCCTATCTAAGTGCTATATCTTCGTCTACTACTCTTTTGCTTTATTTTCCTCCTTCTCTTCATCTTTCACACCTTTTTCTCTCAAAGCCCCAGGCCTCGCATTCAAGAGTCCCAACAGATAACTTATACAACACTTGTAAAAAAAAAAACACACTCTATAAAAGGGTCTGCACCTTTTAGGTGTGCATCACCTTCCATATATCCCTACATCTTCCCCTAAGTGCTTTAACTTCTCTTCACTTCTCCTGCTACATACTTTCCTCCCTTTTTCCTATTTTTATGATCAATTTTGATCTTGAGCGTCCTTAATCTAGAGTGGCTTTGATTTGGACTCTAAAATGCATATACTACTTGATGGCTATACTGTAACTCAATTGAACTAAAGGAAATTATGTCATTTGTTGTATTTATATTGTATTGTTTTATATAGTTTGCCTTATTGGGGTTTAATGCTTTAACTCCTTTAACAGTTTGTAAATTGTGACCTTACACACATGTTTTACTCTGGTTAGAGTGTGATCAATGCTAACTACTTATATTTAAACAGACACACAGGAGGAACATAGGGCATTGTAATTCTGCATTGCTTCCAGTGGACAAAAGACCAATGACAGAACTACAAAACTGACAGAACTACAAAACTGTGCTGCAGCAACTGGAACACAAAATACCAACGTCCGATACCCAGGGAAAGATGCTACACTGTTTTTCACACAATACTGGATAACGTGATAGTATGGTGATAGTGACCAACAGAACGAAAGGGATGTGAAAGGAGCCTCTGAGTTAAAGCATGACCTGAGCATGATATTTAAAACTGATGGATGACTTATTTTCTTCATTCATTTAATTCAACAGTGACTGGCCTCTGTGCTTTTACTACATATTCTTAAGTTATTCAAAAACCCAAACAAGATAATTGTACTCCTATCGAGTATAAGGTTAAGCATCTTGGGTTTTGCACTCAACATTTATTTGAAGAAGTCTACCAAAACTCAATATTATAGTAATAGTTTGTCTCTCAACTTTGTCTCTGTTAAAAATACATTTCAACTCCTATGTGCCCCAAGGATCTAAACTATGACCATGGAGTGACGTTTGGAAATAGTTTTACACTATTTTCACTATTTTTTCTGTTTATGTACTTTCCTGACTGCCTTTAACTTTGCCATGCCAAATCTGCTACAGTATGCCTCACGATCTCTGTCCCTATCTCCTCTGCTTTGCTCTTTCTGTTTTCCCTATATATTCACTATCTCTTTTATCTCTGTTTCTCTTTTACTCTCTGAACTTTTGTACTCTCGAGGAGACAAAGAAAGACATGACCTCCCTGTATAAAGCTTGTGTTTGCCTCACAGTGTACCAGTTTGCCTCCATTTTTCTGACTCTGCCTTTATCATCAACTTTCCCATGTCTCCCTTTGCACAGCTTTTATGCATTTTCCACCCCCTCTTTCACCCCTGCAGCGTCTCTGGGCTTCACAATATTATGGAAAACAATCCATCTATGATATAAATCTTCACTCAAAAGTCCTCGTTCACCTGTCACTGTCAATTTATTTGTGTTTCTTGCGCTCCTCTCTTCTGTTTTGCCGTACTCAATTGTGTCTTATGCCATTTAGGTGGGGTTTAAATATGGTAACTTGTTGCTTAAGTTAAGGTGCAAACAATCCTCCATGTAAATATGTTGATGGACATTGCATGCACACAACAGCACTTTTGTTCTGCTATAACCTTTTACTATTGTACCTCTGACCCATCTTGTCATTCAAGCAAAGTGAAGCAGACCATCCTAATGTCAACAATGTGATTACCACTAAGTAAGTAAGTAAGTGATACTTCCCACGTGTTGCTGTGGTGACCGTTAACACTGGACAAAGTCACTCAAAGTTAACAGTACTCGTCACATATGTTTACTATAATATCATGTGTATCAATGTGAATTCAAGACATCTTGGGACAGACTGAAAATAAGTTAAAGAGAAAACAGAGTAGGAGTAACAACAGGGATGAAAGAAGAAATAATATAAGCGAGGGATAGAAATAAACGATGAGAGAAGAAGGAGAGCGATGATAGAGAGAAAACATGTGTTCTCAGTGTCCGGAATGCACCAGTAGAGCTGAAAATAGGGATTGGTTGAGTTGCGCTGTAGCTTCATTTGAGAGGACACACTCGACTGTCTGTTCTCTAAAGAAGTCTCCTTGTACAGAGGCGAGGTCTTTAGGGAACTATGCTATCATCTTAAAAGACCATCTCTGCCTCTCTCTCTCTCTCTCTACATTGCTTTCTCCCTCTCACTCCTTTGCACTCTTTCTTTCTCCCTTCTCTCCTTTAACAGGGGTTGAGGCCATTAGGGAACAATGGTGATATCTTTAAAGGGCCTTCTGTGGCTGACAAAACAGCATTGCTAAAACCCAGAGGATCCATGTGCTGAATCAGTGGTCACACAGCACAGAGGGGATAGAGGGATTAAAGGGGGGTACGGACATGTGTGTAAGTGTTTGCTTGCATGTGTATATGTGCCCTCTGTATAGGGTGTATAGTGTATATGTTGTGTGAATTATATATTGGGACACATTTTGGATTATAACCAAAAAAATAATGTTGTTCCTATTTTCAGTCCTGATTAGTGTTGGGTTGAGGTCAGAGCTAAATATTGTTCCCAACAGGCCTGACATTAGTCAATTTGCATGCATCTTTGAATTTATTTTTTGTGTAATTTAGGGTGCAACGGAAAGTAACATCAATTCAGATTTCATTGCCGTAAAAAAGGCATCAACAATCAAAATCCTGCAGACTTACAGTCAAACTAGCAGAACTTGTATTTTTAAGCAACTATCTTTTTGAACTCTCTGTCAATGATTTTCTTATTACATTTGTAACATATTCACAATCCACTGTTGCCCCTGCAAGGCTTGGGTACTTTATATGTAATAGTTAAAGAAGCAGAAGGAGTAACAGCACCAAAGCTAAGCACTCTACTGTGTTTGACAGGTCCTTTAGCACATTTTTACATTTGTATACGTAATGTCCTGAATGTCCTAATAAAGTGCTGCCACTTACTTAATAAAGCTCACAAAACAATGCTATAGCCCAACATTTTTAAGTCATCATTTCATTTCAAAATCAAGCAGAAGAAAAGAGCTACATATGGGTCTTTAAAAACCAGGTAGTGTTATGCTCTGTAACCCAGGATTCAGGTTCTTCTTTAAAACACTGGTATGGAAGTATTAAGCATAATGAAGGCTTAACATATAATTCCTTATGATGGAACATAAGGGGCTCTGCATGTTTATGAACATTCATAAATAGTTTAATAAACTTGTATAAATGCATTATATTATATGATGAATACCCTTATAATGTATTATAGACCTAGCCATCATATAAAGTGTTAACACAAATATATTCATTTTACAGCACACATGCAATCCATTCATAAAGTGCTTTAATGTTTTAGAAGATCTAGTTTGAGCCTGCAGAGCGTATTGCTAAACAATTCCACTGCAGAGATTCCATTGGAAATCAATGCACACAACGCATTAATTGTGTTAATTGACTACAATGAATGATATGTAGGCCCGTGATGGCTATATGGATTAAATCAACACTGAATTGCCTAAGGCAGAACACTAATTCACTGCTCTATATGTGCTGAAACTTTTAGGTGAGTTCGACTTTTGTCTAACCGCTGATGAGTGATATCACAGCTGGTGTTTTCCAATAGCTAGCAAAATACCTGCTCCATCATCACTCTAAATATCATCCCATTAGGAGCAGTGCTACAGCAGCATATACCCTGTATGACTCAGAGTTAAAATTATCTTAACACATAAAGGTGCCAGTGCAACGTAGGTGGAGCAGGGCCATATGCTGCAGGAGTATGTGCTTTATGTAAGTTTGATTAGGTTTGGTACCTTACTTCCAGAGAGGCACAGCTGTGTAACAAGGCATGATGATGTTAACTTGATAAGCCAAGCATCATTAAAGGTTGGCGTCACAAAGGACACTACATTACAAAGACTAAATACAAAAACATATTTGAATATACACGCTCAGAAAAAAATCAAAGCAATATTCCTGTAGAAGGAAGTTTAGACAGTGTAGAAACAGAGTGGCACTTTTAAAAAAGTGACACGGATGTTTTTGGTTTAATGTTAGGGGTAATGGACCGGAAAGAGAGATGGCGAACAGATATAGAGAAAGAGAAGCATGGTAAAATGAGACAGCATGCGCACGGGCAGGCGGACTGATGTGTCACTAATGCATATTATACATATACAAAGAGACAGAGAGAGAAAGAGAGACAGAGAGCGACCTGTTTCTGTTTCAAACCTATATTCATTAGCCCGTACCATGGTGAGAAACCACTCCTATTGTTACTTTATATATTGTACATGTCAAATTCAAACAACAGTTTAATAGAGCTAGTAATGCCCTTCAAAGGCAAAATGCTTTTATTTCATATTTGGTCCAAATGAAATCATAACTTTCTGCTTTATTCTAAATATGATGCATATGAGCCATACGTAGTTTCTGCTCATTTTCAGCTTTTTAAATTTGCAATATCAGAAATACTTCCTTAAAAACCCAAAGATTAGTATCTGCATCTTGGTGTGTGCTGTAGGACGACAGACCTTAGTTGTCACTAGTTGTTCATTGTAAATAGATAGGGTTGTTAACAAATATATTCATGAAACAAGACAAAACAGCTAGTTAGGAAATAGATCAGCAAATGGCATCTCTTCTTTTATTCATGTCAATTGGTGGTTTAAAAGCTACCATTGATTTACAAATGTATAAATATCTAAATTATGTATAATATGGTTTCCAATTTTCTAATAGCAATATTATTTCCACTTAAATTATACATTTGATTGATATGTAGACATATAGACATACAGGCAGGCACGGAAGAAGGAAGGGTATTATATTAAATACCAGTATTAGTGATTGCTTAGATGGTTATTTCCTTACCGAAATCAGAATCATAGAAGATGATGAACTTCTGCCAGCTATACTCAGACACCACTTGCATGATGACGTCATTGAGATAGATGGGAGGGCGGACCATGAGGGTGTAGTCATCTGTTCCAGGGACGCGGCTGGTTGGTTGGCAGTCGGAGCGAGGGGATCCCGCAGGGGAGCGCTGGATAAAGAGGTGGGGGATGTGCATGGCATTGGCCAGAGTCTGAATGCTGCCCGCAGACATGCAGCCGATTGAAGTGACCAGAGCCAGGATCCCACGGTTCATCAGCTCACAGGCTGGATGGAGGGGAAGAGGGAGAAAAACAAAGGAAGATAACTTGTTATTTTTCAAAGCATACAAAGAGAACTATGTTTTGGTGGAGAATAAGCAGTGGTAAAAAGGGAATGTGTTGACACTGAGCGATACCAAAGCAAAATGTCAATAAAAGGTATTATTCGTGGTGAGAGTGCACCAAGGCAAATTATTTTCGTTCTTCAGGTCATGAAACTGCCGTGACAACCAAAGACAAGAGTCAATATATATATATTATATATTTGCACATACGTTGCATTGTTATTTTGAGGATTAAAGGTGTTTCTCAGTGCTCATCATCTCTCAAACACTATCGGTGCTTTATTTTTATCTCCCTTCCACTTGCATCCTTCCTAAACCTTTAGTGCTGTCAAAAACCTTTAACGTCTACCCTCCCAAGCCACTCCCCTGTTATCTCCCCTCTTGTCCAAAACAGCCCCTCTAGAGTGCTTACTTTTCAGCCCCAATCATTTCAAAGCTGCCGTCTTGCAGTGATTTTGATTTGAGTTGCCTTAGAGCTCCACTGAATGTTGTACACTGTGCTCAATGCGCAGTCATTTGCCTTCTTCTTCCACCTATTTTCTAACACCTTTCTACAGCACCTTTTTATATTCCACCCACAAATCTTTTTCATCTTTACTCAGTGGCCGTATTTCCCTCAACTCTTGTAATACTTCATGGCAACACAGAATATCTTTCCTCCTACCTTCCCTTAATCCAACCATCCTTTGATTAATCATCTCTTTAGTGCTTTGTTAATCTTTTATCCATACTTCTTTGCATTCTTCAATCTGTTCTTCCATTACTTATATCAAGAAGGTCACTTACACTTTGCACTCTTGCCCCATTTCTTCATCCCTCATCCATCTTATTTTCTCACTATCGTTTGCCCGCATTCTGCTCAACACTATGTCCTTCACTTTGTGCTAAACACCACACTTTGTTGGGTATTTCACTTCTAGTTGACTAAAACCCTATCACAGAAACACTTGGTTAAACAAAAAAGTAGTAAAAAAATAGTTTAAAGACATCACATTGCACAAAACTACACAGACACACACAGACAGATGGTGCTTTGGCTATGTGCAGTGGCGAAAAGCGCAATCTAAAGCACACAGTCAGCCTATATAATGCCACATGCACTAATCTGTCGTCACTGCAAAAATAAAGACAGAAAAAAAAGGAAAGAGAGTTTCAAAGAAAGAAAAGCTTGAGGAGACAGATTCATAGTGCTGACAAAAGCAGAATAGAACATGGTATCTGTGCATGTGTGCGACAAAGAGAACATAAGAGTTATACAACACTTTCCCAAGTGTCAACTGCAATTCAAAGTGTTTTTGAGGATTCATTCTTACATCGCGACAAGTCCAAGCATTTGTGCTTGTCTGCATATTATTGATGCGCAACATGGTGTCTATTTAATTGCTTTTGTCATTTATTCCCATCATTTAAACATTACTGATTTTGATATATTGCGTTTAAGATGTACAAGTCACTCTTCAAACAAATGTATTCACCTGTTCAGTTAACTCTGATTATCTTGAACATTCTGCATTTGTAAACAGTAAAGTTTAATACACGAGAAAAAAGACTTTCTGTTTACTCCGAAAAGCCACAGTGTATAGGGTAAAGTGGTTAGAGATGTCACTAACGTCTTTAGCAGTTTGGTGATATATTTCAAATTTGGAGTCAATAGCTATAAATATTTAAACATGAAACCCATTCTGTAATTAATTGGCAATACATTGTTAGAAATTATTTTCCTCTGTAGCAAAAGCTGAAGGGTTATTTCAGGCAACCATTTCCTCATGCATTGATGTAGATGATTAATGAGTCGAAGCTAAAGCTATTTCAATCTCACTGCTTATTGTGCAAGTCTACATTTTGAGGAATTAAAGTGTAACAATATATGATTAAACTTCACTAAGTCTCAGCATACTGCTTAGTCATGGCCATTATTCTTCAAACCAATGAGCCCATGATTCAACTTCTATCGACAATCACCTTCATTTTTTAACATACTGTAGGGTAGGCTATGCCTGTTTGTGGGTGTGGGAATGTCCATCTGTGGATTTATTAATGCACTCACTAAATGTGTGTGCATTGTGCGCCTGAGTATGTGAGTCTGCATTTGTCTGAATATTTTAGCTTAAAACCAGTCGTGTTTCATAAGCTTCTTTATCCGGATTCCACTTCTCTATTATAGCAGTCATGCTAACTAATGCTCTAGCCTTGCTGGAGTCTAGCTGTAGCACATTAGCTTAGCATCATCAAGGCCTCAGCTAATGGAAGGCATGGCTAATCCTACATATTAGGGTGCTTTGGAGAATTAGTGCCATCATCCCCTCTACATCACACACTCTTAAGTCTGCAGGGGGCTTCTAAGCACTAGGCTCATTATTGCTCTTTGCTAATGACTTAAAGGGCCCGTTGCGTTGACTCAGCCCAATCACTCTGAGGTAGGCAACAGTAAAAGGAGAGTGAGAGGTGCATGTGCAGCAAAAATATGTCACTTTGAAGAGTTTGACAGGACCTGGAACCTCTAAACATGGTTTAGAAGTATATAAATCACGTTTAAGTCCGGCCCGAGTAAGTATCAGTTTAGTGATAAGCTGTACAGATGGATATTGTTTCCTTTTACCTTGCCAACACGTTTAAAAACAACCACTGTGTATAATGACGAGAGTTGGAGCAAAAACAGATGTGGGCTACATACAGAGGTGTGCAAACAAATACCAAGTGTGGCGCTATTTTGAGTTTTTCACCTATCATCCTGAACCATAACCGCCTACAACACTCCCGAACTATCACCAGCCCACACACTCACACATCCACAAATCCTCACAGTAGATGAGCAGCATACATTCCGGGATACATCTCCCTAAAGCAGCTAAGAGATGTCAAGCAGTCATTTAGAGTTGTTTATTTGAGGGATATACATGTCAGCAACACACATGTGCGCACCAAGAGTTCAGGCTGTCAGCCACAGGGATTACCGTGGGACTCGTCTTGTGCATTTATTTATTTATTCATTTTGCTGGGAGGTCATCATGCCTGAATGGAATCTCATCTCGTCATCACATAGCTCTGCCGGGAACACAACTTGTAAAATACAATACATCTTCTTTACATTGTTCCTATTTTCAAAGTTTATTAAACTGCTATCTTATCCTGGTCTTGTTTACATTTCCTGACATTTTGTATGCATGTTGTTAATGTCAGTGTGTGTTGTCCAGTGTTGTCTGCAACAGAGCATTTTATTGAGCTCCCTCTCCTGCTTGTCGGTCTGTCGGAAGAAATGGACTGCAAGCACTTCAGCTGCACCCAGGTGTGACAGATTATTCTCTCTATCTGAGTTTCTCCACGCAGATCTCCTCCCACCACGCACTCACACTTCATCACATTGATACCCGGTCCTCTAGTTCCTGTGGCCCAGTGACTGAGGACGGAAAGGAGAGGAAAGAGAGAGGGGTAGGAAGCAAGGAAATCAATATCTGAAGAAAACCAATAAAAGAGTTTCCGCAAGCCTGAAGCTGTAGGGCATTTCTTCAGTGAGTTAGACAATAGAAGAGACCAGGGACATAATGCTAGTGCCTGTTTTAAACAGAGTTGAACACAATTATACACAACTATAATTTAATATCCCTCTGACTATCACTGGATTGAGGCTCTGACTTGAAATAAAACCTACAAAAAAACCTATAACTAAGCTATACCTCCAGTTTAAGATATGCAACCAGTGATATTTAAAGGAAATCCATCATGTTATAAATAGCATTAAAACAAAGTTTCGGATTATTGGCACATGTTTTACTTCTTAGTTTAAACTTCATCATGATCATCAATCATCATTCAACAGCAGGGAGTTGCTAATTAGAAGTGTGTTCTCCATTTGCATCAGCTGTTTTTTTTTCAGGTGTAGCTGACGGAATTAATCTGAAAGAAAAAAACTGTAGGAAGAGTGTGTAATCGTAATGAAGTGTTTGGTTTAATCTGAAATCCACAAAGATAGAGACGGGAGAGAGAGAGAGAGAGGAACACTGTCATAAAGCCAAAAGTGTATCTCCATGTCTAAAACTGTGCGTTAGTGTGTGCCCCTGTGTTGGAGTGGATGACCTACTTGTGTTTGTGTTTTGTTTCATGTATTGTTCTAGATCCACAGCTCCAAACGGCTGCCATGCATGGTGCCAAACACGACTAAGCACTGAGTGGCAGAGAGATGCTTACACTGCTGGCGGCTGCACTGTACATGCCTCTGTGTGTGTCTGTGTGGACTGATGGATTGTTGATATACGATCTTAAGGGAATTAGCACACAAAATGCCCTTTCCATCTTTGATTCTTTTGAAATGTATAACTGTAAGTTATCTGACTCCTGGCACTTCCTGTTGCTGAAAATACCAGACCAATGATTTCTTCAAACACAATCTGTTCTTATTCCTGCCCCCAGTACGCCCCCACACCCTCGCCTGTTCCCATTCACATTTAATGGACCCCTTTGGTCCCTTCATCTTGTCACATTGAACTTAATCTATTCCTAGCTAGCTTCCAATCTTTGTGCCCTGCAGATGAATACATCCTCTCTTTCATCCAGCAACTTTTCTTCTCTGTAACGTAATGTTCCTCCCTTCCTCATTCCCTTCAACTGCCCCTCAATGCAACACTATATTCACCCAGTTATCATCCTCACCAGCTGAATGCCCCTTTCTGCTTTTTTTCAATCCCCATCTCTTTATATTCCTGTCTCTCTTTTTTCAATCCTCATCCCTCTCTCTCCATGTCTATTTTTCTTCTGTTTATTGTAAACCTTCACTCTGCCACATGATCTACTTGCTTTTCTCTCCTCCCTTTTTCATAAATAGCCCGTTTATTTGCTCAACTTCATTATCTCCCTCATCCATATTTTGTCTTCTTCCTCTCCACCTTCCTGTATTCAATGTGAATAGAGTAGTTACAGAGTGTTACAGAGTGTTTGTAACACTAGTGTTTTCACCAATTGTATATTTCCTAGTTTTAAACTGTCCTCACTGTGGAATTCATAGTAAACAAATGTGCCTTTTTTTTTTGCTTTCACTGTTGTGTGGCACGAGATGAATGACTCATCTCCATACCCTGCTCTTGTTTTCTACTGCAAGCTGATCTTTACTTCCTCGACCTTTTGCCACCAATCCGGACTCAACCTAATCCTTAACTCCATTATCTCAGATCTCTGTGCAGTAGCTCATTGTGGGCAAGTTCATTTATTTTTCACCTTCCACCATCCATCCATTAACTCAATTGTTTGCTAAATCCAATTAGACTGTACTATGTGCACTTTTAACTCTAGTCGCTAACTTCATTCTCTCTTAATATTCTGCACATACTGTATCCTTTCATATCTAACCAAATAACCTTCTTCCCTTATCATGTGCTTTAGAGTTGTGTTAAAGCTCTGCTATGTATTGGTATTTTATCAAGTTTGATTGGGAAGTATCCCTGTACATGCCCAGCCTCTCTTCCATTGTATCTATGGTTCATATCTCTTTCTCTGTTTCCATTAAGTCTCTGTTTCACATTAAGGACATTTCCACACCAAAGCATTTCAATCCAAAAGTAAAGAGAAAAGGGTGCAGATTCCATTCCATGTGTCTCTTATATCAAGTATGGTGTGAATTTGTAAAGAAAAAAGATTTACAGGTGAAAAACGAAAAAGTGACACATCTGAACATTGACTCTCCTTCTGTGCTCCGTGAATCCAATCCAATCCACTTTATTTCTATAGCACATATTAAAAACAGAGGGTTTACCAAAGTGCTTCACAGTAAACATAACATTATAATAAAATATAATATTACAATAATAGATGAAAGGCACACAAAATAATAGATAAAAGGCATACATAACAGTGTTTCCCACATAATTTGATTCTATTTCTGGGGGACCCGCACCCCCCCCTCAAATAAGAAAATACATGCGAGTTCATGGCTACTGTACACAACTTTCTTGTTGCTCTGTGTAGCGTTGTTAATGAGTGAGACACACCGGAGTTGAGGATCTGTGGGGTTTATTCTCCCAAAAATATAATTACACTTAATTATTATTACATTACAATTTAGGCATTTAGCAGATGCCTTATTCCAAAGCGACTTACAATGAGCAATTACAGGGACATTCTCCCTGGAGTAACTGAGGGCGTTCCAGGCGGGATATGATCTCGCAACCTTCCGATCATCAGCCCACCTCACTATCCGAAAAGTACTATGCCGCCAAAACATAATTTCAGCCAATTAGCGTTGTCAGATCTGATGGTCCAAGGGCTACAATTTCAGTGCCCGGCCCAAGGCAGTCTGTGAGTTGTTTTGACTCGTATCCAAGGAGACAAAACAGGGAGCTGTCATGCCACCAAAATTAAAAAAAAGATTAAAAAAGAATATCATTATTTATTTATTTTTATGAGATCCATTTGTGGTGGACGATATTTAATTGTGTCGGCCCGCCACTAATAAATCAATGTATGGGAAACACTGCATAAGAAAAGATAAAAGGCACACATAAGAATTAATACAAGGTACACAAAGGCTATGGACAGACAATAAAAGCATAACAATCGATAAAACATAGCTCAAAAGTGAATTGTGTAAGAAACTCTATTTCCTTTTTCAGGGTTCCTGCAGGTTTCACCAACTCACATTTAAGAGTTTTTAAGACCACTTTGAATAGAATCTAAGACCTATTTCACGGCAAGAAAGTATGAAGGAAAATTGCTATGAAAGAAGAAATACGTCCCATAATGACGTACAAAGTAAATGTATTCATGTTCAACATAAGAACGATGACTGAACATAACAGTACACAGAACTGTGTTAGCGTGTTAGACAAAAAGTGTGTGTGTGTGTGTGTGTGTGTGTGTGTGTGTGTGTGTGTGTGTGTGTGTGTGTGTGTGTGTGTGTGTGTGTGTGTGTGTGTGTGTGTGTGTGTGTGTGTGTGTGTGTGTGTGTGTGTGTGTGTGTGTGTGTGTGTGTGTGTGTGTGTGTGTGTGTGTGTGTGTGTGTGTGTGTGTGTGTGTGTGTGTGACAAGAGCTATATTCAGTTCTCTGCTGCCTTCATGCTGTATGATTGGTGTTTAGCTACGGTATTTAGCGTCCACAGCACCTCCGCTTTTAGGGTTGATGTAGACCCAAACGTCACCCGGAGGTCCCCCGATGTTGTTGCGGGAGCTGCTGCACTAGCTAACGCTGCACGAGCTAACGCTGCATTAGCAAAACAATTTTGTTTGCAAAAGGTGCAGCGGGCTTCAAACACGTTCCCCTCCACTAGTTTCAACCAAGCACTAAATTCGATGTTTTTCCAACCAAATACGGTTGAACTTAGACTTCCCCATATGTATTTGTAAGTAGATTCGAAGATACCTGAGTTTCTGACTGCCGCTAGCTGAAGCTTGGTTGGTTGCTAGATTACTAGCTGGGTGTTCTCCGATAAGGGGCCGGGGGAAAACAAAGTTGGTGATTACTGGTTCCATGTTGATTTATTTCAATACAAATTGTTGGGGGGAACTGAAAGTCTATTACCGTACCGTTACTTTGCAGCCCGGACATTTCCCCCAAAACACATAGACGCAATGGCAACACAGAAGTACCTTTCATATCTGATCAAGACCTTCTAACAGTGGCGGCCAGCCCATAGGGGCGCTAGGGGCACCGCCCCCCCTCTTCCCACATTTTAGATTGTCATTATTTTTATTTTTAATAAACAAGGTACATATTATATAGTTGGTATCAGAACAATTTATAATCTACAATAAAATCTCGTTTAAAATTGTGTTACGATGTCTAAAGTTACTGATAAGTCATGTGTTTCCTGCCTGACCACAGAAATATTTGCCCGTGTATCATTACCCTCTCTCGTCTGGGCGGTAAGAAAAGAGCCCTAAGTGCAGCAGCAGCCAACCAAGTGCTGAGTGTTGCTACCTGAAAAGTACTATGCCGCCGAAACATAATTTCAGCCAATTAGCGTCGTCAGATCTGATGGTCCAAGGGCTACAATTTCAGCGCCCGGCCCAAGGCAGTCTGTGAGTTGTTTTGAGTCGTATCCAAGGAGACAAAACAGGGAGCTGTCATACACTCTGGAAGCTATCATTAGCAGCTAATATGAAAACTCAGTTTTAGACATAAAAATTGAATTATGGATCATCCATAATTTGTTCAAAAGTGACAGACACATTGGATTAAGCTATATTAACCTTCAGCCGCGTTTTTCTCGTTTTAATGCCATTGAACACAACTTTTGATCAGAATAACATCAAAAGGTGAGTATATCTCCGTGTTTTGCTACCTAAAGCTACGTCGTGTTATGTCTGTATTTGCTTCCCCTGTCGCGAGTTCTGATCGCTCAGTTATGATACTTATATTTCTAGAATCTGTGGAATCTCAGTTTGTTAGCATAAGCTTGTTTGTGCATATCCGATAAGTATATCGATCGATTTATACCTAGAGTGCGTTAGCATTTTTTCGCTCAGGGCTCATTTAGCAAAACGTTAGCTTCTTGTGAGACTTGTGTTTTATTTCGGTAAAAATGGTTCATATCAACAGTTAGCTGAGTTTCTTCCCGTTAAATGAGTAGGACACATGCATATTTTATTCAATAATTTGAGTGTTCCCAAAGCCCCGGTGTTCTGCAGTTTGTGTGGGCCTACTGTACTGTTGCACAGTTTATACTGTAGAAACTATGTCCAGGACAAGGTGTTTCGAAGTTTTGGAAGATTCATAGCTAACCACACTGAAGATTATGGAGGTATTGATCAGTCTTCTTATATTTTTAAGCCTCAATTTGTCCTCCCCCCCTCCTTGTTAAGACCCCGGGGGAACCCTGTTTTTGTAATTCAATGAATTTCAGTTGCCTGCCTTCCCTTAGTATCATATAGGTCTCTTTTTTCTTGATGCTGTTAACATATTGTATACAGTCACATACTTCCCAGGTTGTCAGCAGTTTTCGGCTTTCCTCCTCTCCGTTACAAATAAAATAAAAATTGGAATGCACTAGGATCAGACTTGGTGTGAAAGGCCTACTTAAGCCTGTTCTCATTTTATTTTTTGTTTCTCCTTCGGCTCTTCCTCGCCCCATCCACCCTTAATCCATTCAAAGAGACCCGCCGCTGTATATCTTTGTGTCTGATCCGCTGTTGAGTCAGGAGAATAACGTGTCCCCTGGAAAATCCTCAGCTCTTTTGTTTACAGCCCTTGAGGTCAGGTCTTTCTCTCCTTCCACAGTTACACGTGATTATTGCAATATTATGGTTGATGAGACTGATCAATTGATTCTCAAAAACACCCTACTGTATTTAGTTTGTTTACCTAATACACAATGCAAACACTTTTTTATTTTAATTGATTAAGGCCAACGTAACTTAACTTTCTTTGATGTATACATATTCGAAAAGTTGTGCTATGATGTTGAAAGTTTCAGGTACTGCGGGAAATGCAGATGCAGATCCTGCCTTACTTGGTGTATAAAGAGGAAATAAATCAATCTATTCTTATCACAGTATAAAATGTTTCCTGAACAAATATTTCAAAAAATTGCAACATATTGGCCTGATTAAAGTATTAAAATAGCTAATCCATTGCCCTCCTTTACATTTGCTATTTTTTACATGTTCCTTTCATTTTTGGCCTCGTAACATTTGTATGTGAACACTGGAAACCATTTTCCAAAAAAGAGACACAAACACAGGCACAGAGCATGTTAATAAGAATGTACTGTGTATACTGTACTAATGGACTGTTACCTACCCCCAGTCTATCTCTCTTGCTATCTTTTTCCTATTCTCTTTGTCAGCAAGGGTAATGACCCATTTGTCAAAGCTTTAATCATATTAAGAAAATGGATTGGTTGTTGTTCACCGCTAATGGCACGGTGTGTCTCTGTTTTCATTGCCTGTGTACACAGCAGATGTCATATTTTCCCACTTGGTGTCTCAATAGTCAATTGCATGCAGGTGCATGTGGTACTTATATTTCTGTTTGTCAGTGTGCTTTCATGCCAGTGTATAGATATCCTCAGCAGAGATTGAGATATTGAATTATAATACAAATAAATACTATGTTGCTGTGAGTTTGATTATTATTTGATAATTGAATGAGCTGCGTGAAAGTGTAACTGGTTCTCAGCTTCCCAGCTTCCCATAGAGCCTGCCAGGCTGATTGTACTCCATTATGAAATTGTGGAATACATTACATATGATCTTGAGCTATTCATCCATCCATGAAACGTAACATCTGATCAGATTTTGACAAAGAGTTAGGGATAATTGGGCCTCAATCACAAACACCTCACTCTATAAACATTGCAGTGATGATGGCCCAATGAAAAACTGTATTATTCATTAGAAACAACATGTCCTGATTTCTGAGTGGGTGGATGTGGGTCTGTGAGGTGTTACACACACAGTTTGTAGTAACAGAGAACTGGAATCCTATATTCTATGTATTAAGTGTTTACAACAGTACAATATATTCCCTTCTGTGTAGTGCATTGTCCTGCCTCAGAGAGAGCACCAGTGGCGGCCGGCCCATAGGGGCGCTAGGGGTGCCGCCCCACCTCTTCCCACATACAAAATTAAAAAAAAATATTAAAATTTTTATTTTTTTTTTATTTTTTATTTTTTTAATAAACAAGGTAAATATTATATAATTGGTATCAGTAAAATGTATAATCTACAATAAAATGTCGTTTAAAATTGTGTTACGATGATGTCTAAAGTTACTGATAAGTCACATGTTTCCTGCCTGGCCTTGCCCATGTGTCATTACCTTTATATATACAGTATATGGTCATTACCCTCTCTCGTCTGGGCGGTAAGAAAGGAGCCCTCAACCAGTGCAGCAGCAGCCACTAGCAGCTGACTGTTGCTATCTGTAAACTATGATGCCGAAACATAATTTCAGCCAATCAGCGTCGTCAAATCTGATGATCACCGGGCACCAATGTCAGCGCCCGGTCCAGTCTGTGAGTAGTTTGGACACTAGTGACTCGTATCCGGTGGGGTGACGCAGTACGGCAGTAGTTGATGAGGATGGCTTCATGTGCAGGTGGAGTCTCCGGACCTCGGTCCCCGCCCAATTCCGTTCAAGAGCTAATCTCCAATCCTTTCGAAAGGAGAAGTTTGGGAGATAAACTGTTGCTTAAAGACCTTGGACCGGACCAACCCAATTTGTATATATCGCAGCAAGCTCGTGAAAAAGACAAAACGTATCAACGAGGCTTCTCACGTAGCTGGTACACCAGAAAGGCATGGCTAGCTGGATGCAAACAGGTAAATGCTGTCTTTTGTTTCCCATGCTTGCTCTTCAAACAGCCGGGGACAGATACGATCTGTTCAGAAACTAGACAAAAGTTAAACAAGTACAAACCACTACTGTCTGTGTCATGGTGAATACAGTCGCTGGTTTATTTATGTCTGTAGGCTATAGGCCGTTGTTGTGAGTGTGGACGGTCGGAGCATTTACAACGTTAGCTTAGCCAATCTCCATTTAGAAAACACGCATTTTAAAAGGTTTTTCGCCTGCCGTCTGTCTGCAGACTTGTCAAAGCATTAATTCATGGTTTTTACTAACCGGTATCAGTATGTTACTTCGGCATCATTTTGAAACGTGTATTACAATTAAATCACGGTCAAATATGTTCATCTTGTTGTAGTTGTAGCCTCCTTGCCAGCGATTCTCTCTCTAGTTTAGCATACTCAGCCCGACTCAGCCTGGTTGTTCCTGGCCCTAGAACCATGATTTTATGGGGCCAGAAAAACTGTGAATTAGGACCCGCTAGCCGGTACTAGGCCAAGTGGAAACGCAACCAAAAACGGGCCCCGCACGGCTCGGCACGCTTAAAGCGAGCTCCGCGCTGCAGTGGAAATGCGCCATTACATCACCAGAAGTCCTAATTTAAGGGGTCATTTCTCCCAAAAAATTATTTTTTACTCACTATATCAACAGCCCCAACAAAAATATTTTCCACCAGCGGCCATTGCAGAGCACCTTGTTTAGTCATTACAATGACTTATTTAGCTTAAGCTTTATACAATAAGGATTTGAATGAGAGAGGGAAGAAACATATAGATTTAGTGGGACATGACAGGAAATGTGACAAAGAAAAGATGAAAAGGAACCTTTTTGGTCTATAAAGAGTAAGTTGTGCATTTCAGAAGGAATATGTAAATGTTGATTGGAAAGAGGGAAAGAGAGATTATTTAGTCAATGTATTGCAGTGCTCTGAAAAATGAATAAAGTAGAAAAGCCTGTGGAGGCAGACACAGACAAATGCAAATCAGCAGACAGGAAAGAGAGAGGGTGAACCCAATGAAAGGAGGGAGGGAATGAAAGATGGATGAATTATGGAGAGACTGTGGGAAACTCCATAATTATACATGACTGTATCAGAGTTACTTGGATGAGAAGGAAAGTGCGTGCTCCCTCACTGACAGAGGTGGGAATAGAGTGAGGAACAACAGAGAACGGTTGACATGCATGTCATGGAAGGTTAGCGTACTTAACCATGAATAATGATTGAAAAACAATTTAATCAAAAACATGCATTGCATTGAAGGAGGGAAGATATCACAGTTTCTTTCCTCTTGATGAGAATAAACAACACACTATGTTTCATGCTTATAAATATAATTTACTGACTAAAGCGGTAATCCTAATGTAAATGTGGCTATTAGACATATCAGCTCTATTCACCTCTGACTAATATTAGTTCTAATCATAAAATACATCTGATATGGTGCTGTATATTTAAGCAATAGCTCACAACAGGCCGTGGTATACGCTCTGTAAGCGGCTGAGAGGCAGGGTAGTGGGAGGCACCAACATTCCCAACAGGTGGCTCCACCCTCTTCCAATTAGCAGTATTGGGAGCAGGTGTGGAGACCTCACACCTGGTGCTAATCACTCCCTCAAGGGAGACAAAGCACACAGAGTTGCTCAGTTGTGTGTGGCACATGGAGGGAGCAGGAGGCTCCCAGTGTAAGGAAACGTTTTTTGTAAGCTGGTAAGTCGGTTAGCAGCCCGGCTACGTTAGCCTTTGTTTAATGGAAGGTATTTTTGGAGTTTGATAGCAATAAAGTCTTTTTTGGATTTGAACACTGCCTCTGTCGTGATTGCTGCACTACCACTTTCCTCTTTATCTGCCCAGTCCTGTTACAGCTCATTATATCACGGCTAAGAACCAATCAGATTGCTTGATTTGACTTGTCCGTTTTATAAATATTATTATAAAACGGACAAGTCAAATCAAGCAATCTGATTGGTTCTTAGTCGTGATATAATGAGCATATACCACGGGTAGAATTGTAGTTACTTTTCACAACAAGTCAGTATCCCTCTGCGTCTGAGAAAAGCTACAACCGTTACAACTGTTGCATTTTTTTTTTTTTTTTTTGCAGCAAGGACTTATTGACCGTTGTTAATGGGCGCTCACATCTGCAGAAAGAAGTCCGGTCGATTTAACTGTACATACAGTTGGGCTGAAAACTGGGACAAGAGAACAGCGGAGAAGTAACGGGGCAGAAACCCTCCTTTCGCAACGGTCCAGACATACAGTAGACATCAAACGGCAACACATATTCAGTTGCCAGTTACTTTGGCATTAGGGCAGGGATATCTATACACTTTCCAAGGTTTGACATAATGAATTGTGCTACTTTTAAAGCAAGTAACGATATTTTCAAATCTGTAATCAAAAAGGTCCGCAAAAACGCTATCGACCAATCTGATTGCTTGATTTGACTTGTCCGTTTTATAAATATATTTACATTTCGTCCGTTACGAAACAAACTTACAAAGCTTAAAGGGATAGTGGAAATCCGCGAATTTTGGGTTTAACTTATGTATTTTTATTAAAAATAAGCATAATAAACTTTTTTAAATTTCATGCGCCTAGTTTCATTTTATTTTCAATTTTACTGCGCCCTCTCAATGAAACGAAATACTTCGGGAATCGTCGGGAATCTTCGGGTGATGACGAGAGCATAGGAAGACGGGCACAAACAATGGCGGACATTCAATAGCATTTGCATGTGAATAGCCGACCTTTATTATGGTGAATAGATGTGTTTTGTATGGCTGTAGTGCGACAGCAAATGCAGAGAATGGCGTATCGACGCATGCGTTTCCAAGAAACCCAGCCATTCGTCGTCAGTGGGTGAAATTTGTTCAGATAACATGGGCAAACTTCACGGAGCCGAAGCTGACGAGTAATTCGGCAGTCGTGTGCTCCCGTCATTTTACTGACGATTGTTTCGAGAATATGATGATTGATTATCAGTAAAACATTCTACGTGACACAACGACATTGGATTAACCTTGAGATGCGTTTTTATTCCGTTGAACACAACTTTTGATCACAAATCAAAAAAGGTAAGACGTAATTATTGTAATATTTTTGGAACCGGATGTTGTTTACTTTCTCTTTTCTGGCTGATAGCTCCAGGAATTCGAGGTCTTACAGTGATGATGACATTACATGTGTGGAATCTGTGGAGTCTCAGCTTTAAATCGTATATCTTGTTTGTGCAGTTAAGATAGTAATAAGGGCATTTCTACCGTGTGTTGTGTGTAAAAAAGCGTTAGCATTAGTTAGCATTGTTTCGCTCAATGCTAATTCAAAGGCTTGGTATTACTCTTGTGTTTTTTCTAGCTAACAATTGTTCTTATTGTCAGTTAGCGGAGTTTCTTACTTTAAAAGGGTATGAAACATTAATAGTTTCATAAATGTTAAGAAGCCCTGAGACATGTGAGAGAAAAAAAACTGTGGGAGGGGTCCACTGGGGGGACCTTCGGGATTAACTGGTTAACAATGATTAATATTTGTAAAGGCTACAGGTGATCTTAAGATGCGTGAGCTATGCTTAGGGACCTACCAGTCAAGATTATTTGTGCGTAGGGGTGCATCATCTGGCGCCTGGTCCTGGTCATCCTCGCCATTGCCCATGCCGTGAACCATCACCTCGGGCTCGGGCTCGAACAAATAAGGACGTAATGGTCCATCGTCTGGCTCAATATTGTCACCATTGGAAAAGTACCTCCATGTTGTGAGCTATTGCTTGATTATATTACAAAAGGTGAAATACGAAGAGTCAAGGCCGTTCTGCTATCTCCAACTCTAGCAGCAGCAATATTTTTTTCCCTTGTCATTAAATATCAACATACAGTTTTAGCTTTAATTTTCTCCTCGCACTGCTTAAACATATGTTAGAATAAATAACATTATTGTTAATACTTAACATATGTTATCGACTGTTCCAGTGCAATACTGAGGGAAATGTCATGTGTGTGAAAGTATTAATTGCACAACAGTATGTAAACTTGAAAGTGAATAATGTACCACAGTCATTCAATTATTATTACACATCCTGGTAATGAAGTACTGATTGCCTGTAACAAATACCTACACAGTCAATACATATGAAGTCTTGAGTTTAAGAGCCAGAAAATACATTACAAGTGAGGGTGTGGTGGGTTTTCAAGCATTGTCTTTCTATAATTTATACAAATATTTTTGGTACAAAAAACAATAATTGTTTCGTTAACATTAGGTGCAACAATCAATATACTCCTCTCTTTTGGTTTAGATTTTGCATTGGGACATGAGTGGATAATAATAAAACTCACATTAGTCGACTGTTGTGTAAAAGTCCTGACTTAACAGTTGAAAGGCCTGAGTGTTGTTCTACAATAAATCAGTGTTATACCCACAGTTTGGGGAGCATGAAAGCCGCCAATCTCATTTTCACTTAAAATATATTCATATAATTATATATATTCCACTTGACAGATGGTGGTAACAACTATGAAACACATTACTAAAGAACATTTTCCAACATTGTACATGTGTGTAAGTTTGAGTGCACACATTATGTGTGGGAGAGAGCACAGGAAGGTCAGGGTACTCGTTTAAACTCTGGAGCCTCGTAGCTAAACACATCCAAAACAATGGACATAAGTGTGTGGGTAGCAAGCCTGTAGTATGAGAAATTCAACATTATGAGCTAGCAAACAGTGCCAGTTAACTTGATGGCAGCACAGGAAGTATATTAAGTACCATGATAATTAGGGTTGGGAACCGAAACTCGGTTCCAGATGAGAACCGATAAGAAAATGCCGGGTACCGGGTACCCATACAAAATACACAATTTCGGTTCTGCTTAACGGTTCCTAAACGCGGTAGACCCTGTATTCCAGCGGGTCCGTCTGCACCGCGGTGCTGCGGTGACCCGGTGGAATACAGGGCGGACCTGGAGAATCACAGAACGGCCGGTCGTCAGCGGGCCGTTGACGGCCGGCTCGGTACGCTGACGGCCGGCACCGCCCTTCATTTTTTAAAACGGCATCATATAAATTGCGCTGACAGGCGACAGAGGTCCACAGTTGCCCCGCAGCGATGCTCCCCCGCCCTCCCGTAGACATTTCACGAGCTCAGTCACTTCATAACACCAAAGATAGGTCGCGGTAAACGCTCTGAAGTGAGGCTCCACTACACTAAAAAAGAAAAAGAAAAGGCAAAGTGTAATGCCTGTTAATAGCTTGCCACAGGCATAGCTCAGTTAAAATAAAGCACAGCTATTGTGCAATACATTTGTATTGCATGTATATTTTTTAATAACAATTTCAGTTAAAGCTTTTAAGAATAAATATATTTTTGTTATCTAAACGTTTGACCTCTTTATTTTACAATTTTGGAATCGAAACGGGGAATCGATAAGAACCGGAATCGATAAGCAGAACCGGAATCGAAATCGGAATCGATACATTTCAAACGATACCCATCCCTAATGATAATGCATTATTCAATAACTGTTGCTTTCAAAACAACAACATGCTTAAGAACATCAAACCTAATTTAAAGTTTCTAATATAAAATCTATAATGTAAGCAGGACAGTCACGTGACTGTCAGACGGAAGTAAATTTCATTCGTTATCCATCTGACACAAATTTAAATTAATTGTATAGTAGTCAATTAAATCAGCTTAGGCCTGTTTTAAAAATGATAAATCGATGATGACCTTTACAATTTAAAGATTTGTTTTAAATTAAGCGAAGCATGGGAATGAACACAAATGTTATCAGGAAGAACTGTCCACTTGAATCCACAAACCTACTCAAACTGTATACAATATGTTCTCACTGGTACTTGAGATAAAAGCCTCCCTGACTAGCATCTATGAGATATCAGACAGTTTCAAGGACCATATGGTGAAAAGGTTATTTGGGGTTATAACATTTCTCAACGTGCCCATGAGGAAAAAACAGAGAGGCAAAATGAAAGGGCTTTGAAGTGCTCGTGCCTAGCTAAAGGCTACATTCACCTTTTATTTTACAGACGGGCCAGGTGAAAAGAGACAGAGATTTGAAGGGGAGGGAAAGAAAACTGACAGAGGTCTATGTGAGAAAAATAGAAAAAGAGAGTTTGACACATAAAATGTTAAGATACAGAAGGAGAGAATAGCAGAGGCAGTGAAAGAGACAGCAGGGAGACAAATAAGAGATTAAAGAGCACCCGTATCTCCGTAATGACAGATGCAGCTGAGAGAGAAAAAGACTCATGTTTTCTTTGATGCATTACGATTGTATTTTGACCCTCTCAATGTGACATTAACGCCGAAAGAACATGTTGTATTGAACTGTATCGTCCTACGTTTGGCAGCGCCTCACAAATCATTAGCAGAAATGAGCCCATGCTTGAAAAAAAGTGTGTGCTTGTGTGTTTTACACTGTGAAATATTTCAGAGAAAATAGTTCAGTCTTCTCCAGCGTGCCACAATGTCTTTCCAAACTGCAATTGAACTGTTGTATGTGGAGTAATACAAACTATACACATACTGTGTACTATCAAACACTGCTACAGAGCCAACAGACACTGTACACACACACCCAGTGTCCCAGAAAACTAAATTGAGAAAAATATACAAGAGTTGCACCCCAGCCAACCACTTTGTTTCACTATCCCCCCCCCCTTACTCTCTCCCCTGGCAGCCTTCTTGATAACTTTTATGTTGCTGTAACAAGAATGAATGAGCTAGGAGGAAGGGAAAAGTGCGTGCATGTGTGTGGTTAGTGTTTGCTCAGTTCTGTCTCAGAAATGTTTGTGCCACTGCATGCTTCCTCCCAGATCTTTCTTTTATGTGTGTTTGTGTTTCTCTAAACATATACTAAACACACAGTGTGTCTTAGTGTTTGTGAGCCATATGACAGTTGGCAAGCCCCATCTGAAGACCTAGAGAGAAGAGAGTAGCCAATAACTGATGCGTTTCAAGTAAAAAAGCGACAGCAGAATCTGTTTAAAGATTCTGCTGTAAGGCTGTTGATCCATAATTGAATGAGCAAGTGTTTGTAGCCAAGTATGCAGCATGACAAATAATAACAAACAGATATGCTGTGATTTTTGGTTTCTTGACTCCTACATGTGTTAAGTAAATATCCACCTTCATTAAAGAAGCTGTCAGCTTTAGCTTTAATAATCAGAATGTGAATCTGTGATGATCACTGTAATAGCTGTTGGCTTTTTGAAAGGTTGCACACATGAAGTCTGTCAAGGCTTTTAGACAAGTCCTTTTCTTCCCACTCTTTCTTCTCTAGCACTGTCTGCTGGAAGAGTACTGAATGTTCAATGGCGCATGTCATTCATTCAAACAATAAGAACTGACCCTGAGCTTCAGAGTCAAATGATAGTGTTTGGAAGGTGTTTCGCTTGTGTGTGTGCTTGTGTGCCAGTCTAAGGCAGATTGTAACAGCAGGACATCGGAAGCAACATTATTCCAACAGCTTTCAAGTCTAATTGCTTGCTATACTGTTAATTGTGTTGGTGAAGTCTTTAAATAAATGTGGCCAGCTAATGTGTTGGTGTCATCAAGCAGTACCAAGCGTATCTCTGTTAAATGTTAGCATGCTGTAACGAAAGGGGACTCTAGTGGATGACTGGTCCTACAATCTGCAAAGCAATAAGTAAATAATATATTGGTGTTCATAAATGTGCCTGTGTGTCTGTGTGGTGTGTGTGTGTGTTTGAAATATCATTCCATTGTTTGAGGTTAATCGTTGGAGTTTGTTTTAGATCCATTGTTTTTCTTTTCATGTAGACATACCTATTTTATTGTAAATATAAAATGTATTGCACTTTAACATGCTTTAAAAGTTTTGTTTAAATTGATCTTAGCTGTGGTGCCTGACAACAAAGGGTACTCAGTCACTCTTTCACTGTGAGTTTGTAAACTGTACCCTGTACATTATGTTGTATGTCATCCTTATTGTTGTTCTGTTGTTTTTATGTTACATGTGTAACTAATGTCCTGCAGGTCACCCTTGAAAAAGAGATATTTTGATCTCAAGGGGCTTTCACCTGGTTAAATAAAGGCTACAACTCAAAAATTCCAAACTAAACAACGGGACAAACATGTAGTGTGCCTATGAAAGAGGTCCTAGTGTGAGTAGTGTACCTTCACATCAACATTGAGACACTGCTTACATACTTTCCTGATCATGATGACATCAAAGGTTCCTGCACTAAAATATATGTAATGGTATTGTTACTGTGCAGTCATAAAAACTGTGTGAAAACTCATTTTTACATTGTTGGTCTGATAAACAAGAACACCAAGTCTGGTTTATCTCAAATGACATAGGTAAAAACCCTTATGCATGTCCTTTGAAAGAAAACTAATCTAGAGGATGGAAGCCCTTTGAATTGACAGCATTTTTTCTTTCCTTTTTACATTAACAATGTAAATGCAATTTACAATGTAAAAAACAATTATGCTGGCATAAATAGACACCACAACGTCAGCGTCTAGTTTGTTTGCCTGTAGTCGGGTCGTGCTGTGTCGGCTCTCCCTTTGACAAAGACATTGATTCAGCTTTCTCACTCCCTCTCGTTCGTACCTTTCATACAGAAGAGCGAGGTAGAATAACGGTGCCAAATTCGCGCCTTGAAGGCTGCGTAAAAGGGGCTACGGTTTAGGTTATTGACCTCTAATGAGCAGCAAATAATCCCCATTCCAAAAACACCACTGTTTTCACAGATTGTGGTTTTCAGTTGACTGGTACTTGTTCCTCAGATAGCAGTAACTATGAACAACAATAGGAGATGCAAACAGCTTGAACACAATGACAGCACAAAAAACAGCTTTTAGCGCTGTGAGTGCCACCAACAGCCGGGTAAATGGGACAAGAGTGGGACTACCGCTGAGAGTCACCCAGTTAGACACACACACACACACACACACACACACACACACACACACACACACACACACACACACACACACACACACACACACACACACACACACACACACACACCACACACACAGACAGACACACAGACAGGTGTATGAACAGTGAATAACACATGTATTTGTTGGGCGCTTCATTTCTTAAAATAAATATTGGAATTTGATGTGTTTACCGCAACATTGATTGCTTTAATGAGCAGCCCATTGTTGAGTGGGTGTTTGTTTGACCCATGATGGAAGTAATGACTTTGAGGCTAAAACTCTGATTGGAAATGTTGTCTTACTGGAACATCCCTCTGGCAAAACTGATTCCGAAGTTAATTCAGATTTGTCTATGTAGCCTACTGTTTAACTTTTTCTAGTTGCTTTCCATAAAGTGTGCTGAATACAGAAACAACATTATAAATGGCTGGGAAAATATGAAAGGGCAATTAAAAAAAAATGTTATCTTAAATTATTAATTAAAAAGCAATAACAAAACATATTTTCAATCTCATTCCTCTGCATGTTTTTAAAGCTAGGCTAAATGAAATGCTTGTTGATACTATGGGCACTTGTAAATGTCTATAACTATGTAAATGTATCCTGTAAATATAATGTATGATGTCCTTTATTGTTTTATGTTTCATGTGGAACCTGTATGCTGCAGGTCTCCCTTGAAAAAGAGATCCATGATCTCAATGGGACCAATCTCGTTAAATAAAGGTTTGAAATGAAATGAAAATCTCATATAGACACAGCAATTGCAAAATGGTTTTTCTATATTGTTTTATAAATATGTTTTATCCGACTTGACTGTTTAGTCTCTCAAAACAAAACCATTATTATTAAATGGTAATTGTTACGTCCGAGTAAAGGGCTAACATATACTGCATATACAAGCTGACGTCTAAAATCATGGCCTCAAAGCACATGATATTCAATAGTAAATAGTAGGTAGGACCTTTATTTATCAACCAATTGGTTAACCTGTTATGCAGACCATATAGTGCATAGAGGTCATGCGTAGTAAATTCAATGCAGTGTAAGAGGGCAGTGAGGAGCAGAACAACAGCTCTGTGACATGACATATTTTCATGTTTCTTTTGTTGTTAATCAATTACACTTGTGTATGAAATAAACATATTGTGCTAATGTATGTGTTAATGTGGGAAGGGGAAGTCAAACACTGAATATTGATGTATGACTGCAGCACAGTAAGCAGATTGAGGACCCATAGAGGAGGAGATTTGACAGTTTTCTAATCCGTTTACAAATGATAAACCAGAACATGAGAATCAGCAGCAAGGGGTAATGTACCACAGTTTAAGCTTTAAAGAAAACAGTGCCAACAAGAAGAACACAATGTCGTTGTATGGTAATGTGCACATTTGGGACCATTTTAAATACTTTCATCCCTTTATTAAGTGTTCCTACAAAGGTTATGGATGAATTAAATTGTCTGAGATCCTGTTTGTCAATTGTCGCTCAACTTAAACTCTCATTATTAATCCAGCTGATGCAAATGTCCTTACCTTCAGACAAAACATGTGTGATTGTGTGTGAATCTGTGTTATCTTATACTTTTGTTATATGGGGGGGGAGTCACCACCATGGTTTGAAGGAACCATCCTAATTAGTCACGCCAATATCTTCTACAACCACATTGTACACAACATTACTGTGACTTATGTCAACATGCAACAGAGAGACATATTCTGCTTTTACAATTAGCAATACACAGAACGTGGAAACATATTGGTGACATAATTTAGCATGATCAGACACACAAAATCATCATTGCAAAGACTGCATACTGTGAACCAGCTGCCATGTTTAATACATCCAAAGAATTATAAAGGCTTGCGTACACTTCACTATCTGTTGCTCTGTAGCAACACATTTCCATCTATATCTCTCTGACTTAAGGGCTAAACATAGCTTGTTTTTTAAACATCAAACATTGGCAGAAAACCTAATCTGCATAATCAGTCAAACTAAAATCCAAATGACTCATGTGAACAACAGCTTTTGAATTTGAATATACAATCCAAATGTATTAAATGTGTGAACGTCATGCCTCTGAAATGTTGCATTACAAAGTTTGACAGTAAAATAACAATTTGTTTCCTTTTTATTGCTTCCGGAAATGAAATGGTCTAACATTTTCCATCATGCAGGTTTACATTCACTCAGCTATATTCATTCTCAGCTAAAAGGGTCACATTAGGTCACTAATGGAAAAGGGATTGTCTCCCTGGGGATCATTTTGGCTTCCAATTGCCAGGGTATATGTTCAATATGTACAGCATACAGTATGTAGTCCAAAATCATTGGCTATAATGTGTTCTTTGTACACATTTCTTTCCTAGACAGGTAGTTCTTACATTTTAGGACTGAAACATTATCACAGTTTGGTGAATATAGTTATGAATGTATGTTTGTGAATAACTTTACTGCGATAGAAACAACATGCACATTCTCAAGTTCAATTCATGGTTGTTCTTTTCTGTAAAAGTGAGTTTGATGTGCAGGACATGCATATTTGAATTCTAAGTAATTTTAGGAACATGAAAGGAAGACAATGCAAATTACCATAATGCCTTTACATGTATGGTATGCATTTTAAGTATTTCCATACTAATTTAGTTTTGGTTTTGTAGCTTGAAACTTTAAAGACAATAGCCTTGTTCATTTCATTCATCATATTTACAACATTTAAATGTCATCTGGTCCTTGCCTGCAGCACGTTTAACTTGAGATATACATACAAATGACTTTCATTTACCTTAGAGATACTAAATATGGAGCATGTTCATTTTGTGTTTTTTTTTTGTAGATGTTTGTATGTGTTGCAAATATTATAATGCTAGGCCAAAGTACAATAAAAAGTCAGACTAAACAGAAAATAATTGACCTAGAGTTACTTGCTTTCTCTTACGATGCTTTACAACTCGCTTTCTCTACTGCCTACTAATATGTCTGTTTTTCTCCCTCCTCTCTATCTCATGCTGCCTATGTTCTCTGTTTCCCTCTCTGCCCCCACCCCAAATCTCTTCTCTGTAATCTCCCTCCCTCCCACTCACTCCTCTCCCCTGCCCCACTCTGTGCAGAAACCAGACGGATGCTAAGGTTTCATGCTTTCATTTGGCTCGCTGTCAGCCCTTCCATCTCTTTGATACTTGTAAACATAGTCCCACTGAAGACACTGCGATCAAATGTGGGCAAGCTGGCGTCTGCTCAGACACACAGGGGTTTGTGGGATGGCAAGGTTTTCCTCTGTGATGCCTAAGTGTGTTGGCTTGTTTGTCGAGGTGCATGTTTATATTTGTTTCACTGCATGGATTTGTGTAGTTGGATTGGAGTGAGGGCTGTGACACAAAGAGATATGTGTTGTTTGGCAGCAAACAAAGGCAAGTGCAAAGACACAGAAATGCAGACAGTAACACACAAAATATACACATATAATTAAAGTTGCCAGTTTAAGAAGTGTACTGTTTTAAATGTGTATCAGAGAAGTAAGAAGAACCCTGGAGCAGCACATCACACTCAATTTAGAAAGAGTAACACAAGGTATTGTTAATATGAAGAAGATAATGACTTTTTTTTTTGGGTCAATGGTTTAATACAATTAGTGTAATCACACATCTAAAAGTTGATGTGGCCACGGAAAAGAAAGTTTGGGGCTCTCTGCTGGAACTGCTACCCCCGCGACCCGACCACGGATAAGCGGGAGAAGATGGATGGATGGACACATCTAAAAGTAAAATGTTTTTATATCAGTTAAGGGGTTTCTTGACACAAAAGGTTTGGAAATAACTGTTTGAATCCACCACTTATTGTACCAATTACTGTTCCAGTACAGTGATGGGATGATGTTCAGAAAAGAAACTAAATGTGCTTGTTCACTCAAATTGATCAATTTACCACAATAAATAAGTATAAATGGATTGATAAAGTACCAAAAGCTGTGCATGATTATTAAATGAATCAGCCATGTAACAAAACAAGTACATATATTGTGTTCTATAGGTCTCATACATTAAAATGACTGTTGGTGTTTATTTAAAACACAGACACGTTTTCATTATTAATGTAGCAAACTTAAATAAAAGAAAAACTGTTTGGTTATTTGGAATATGTGCCTCTGCCAGGAATGACAATAACTCATCACCTGTGTTTGCACTGACATCGCTGGCCAGGAAGAGCAGGCTTAGTTCTCCAAAGCTGCAGACATGGCATCTGGCAACTCGTACACAGGCACAGACAATATCAGTTAAACGCTTAAAAGTATTGCAGGTCATTTTGAAAGTTACTTGATAAATACCAATTATGAAAAGAAGCCATGCCTCTCAGTTGTCCTCACAGGCAATATTATCAATTTTGATCCAAATACAAACTTGTCTTGTGCCTGATAAATTCGGCAAAAAATAGTGTAGAGAAAAATAGAGAGCCTCTGTTAATGTATTTATATCCTCTTCCTCAGGCTTTACTGAAAGCTGTTTTATGTTATAAAACATTTAAATTCACATACGTTTTTGGTGTGTGTATGTGTTCCTCCCACTAAAGACACATTTTTAACTTCTACAACTTGTTATGACCACAGAAGGAACTTTTTACTTGATGAATCCTTTTGTGTGCACTTCCCTGCCTAAAAGAACAATTACAGTTTTTAACGGCTGACGTACATTTTACGTCCTTGTGTTGGTATTGTGAATATGACAGCAGAAAACATAGATATCATAGAAGCTAATGGTAAAAGGACAGTCCTTGTCCAAAACATCACAAGAAAGACATTTTCCCAGCACAATAGTCAGAGTAAGCTTAGTTGGAATATGTGGCACCAACTAAATGATCATGTCCTGAAAGACTGATTCAATTTGAGCAGGTCGACAGACGCCTGGGGGCACGTGTGTGTGTGTGTGTGTGTGTGTGTGTGTGTGTGTGTGTGTGTGTGTGTGTGTGTGTGTGTGTGTGTGTGTGTGTGTGTGACAAAGGGTCCAATGTTTGTAACAAGGAAGGTGGAATCATGCCAAGCCTAAATGTCAGACACAGATACACCAAATAGCACAGCTCATCAGCCAGATCACAACATGTGAATTGTTGTAGGAACGGGCATACAGGAAAAAATAAAAACATTTCCAAAGCTAAAAAGGCAAGTTGTTTAATTATGAAAGCAGTTGTCATGCAAACTATCTACCAATATCCTGTGTGGGCCATTTTGTGAATCTCAACTCAAAGCTATTAATGGACAAAGAAGACAGGCTCCCTAGACACTCTTATTAAAGTATTTGCCCCAAGGAAATTGTTATGACTTCAACATTCTAAGTTTCTTCTCGGTGAACTAATTTGTAAGCAATTAATAGCCTGAGAATACGTAGAAAATCTATCTCTGGAAACACAGACAACCTGAGATACAGATGAAAGTGCTTTCAGTTCTCCAACAGCACATCACTGCCAACGACCCATCTCTAGCTTAGCGTAATACATTTGAAATCAATTTTAAAAAAGGACACACTTTTACAATGAACTATCAAATTATATAGTGTATCTGCAAAGAGTATAATGAACGAGAGAAAAAAACTACACACGCAACAAATTCCCCCACAAACTTGAGGCTGTGTGTGTGTGTGTACATGTTTTCTTTCCCGAGTCATATATTTTTGGTTTTAACATGAAATTGACTTTAACACAGACATCCATATTTAATTTACTTGTTTTGCCCATATGTTCAGATATAGAGAGCTTTAAAGCCGTGTCAAAGAGTAATGGCTTTTACTTGTTTTGCCTTTGGTTTTATTTTTTATTGCGATATAAGCAAACAAATACTGCTTAATTAATGTTGGAGGGCATTGACTGTAAACATAACTATGTTTCAGTCCAGAGGTGCGTTTAGGTCAGCAAGGTTACCTCAGAGGATCGACCCCTGTCCAAAATAAATGTGGAAAGGCTCGACACAATAATTACATAAATTAATATAAATAAATAATACCATTTTTACTTGCATGCCCTTCAATGTGGAATTTGCTGCATTGCGAAACTGTATCAAAATGCAAATACAATACTATGACAACATTTCACCTTGTCCTTGATTGTATATGCAGTGTTATAGTGGGAGCAAGTGACAAAAAAACATTGAGAGCTTTTTGTTTTCCATGGCAATGGCATTTTGATGTTAAGTCCTAAAGCAAGCACATCTGGAAGCAGAGAGTGTGGAAGCAAACTAATGAAGGAGATTAAGAAGTCATTTAAAAATTATACATCTCTGATAAAAGACATATTAGAGCCATTTCCATCAGTCTTACATCCTGTTTCTCAGCAGCTGTATGAGTTGGTCACATTTAAACTTACCATCCAGGTCCATGAGCTTTATCCCCCTGTCTAACTGAACACATGTCTGAACAATTACAGCCTTCAGTAATTGCTCTTTGCTAAACACGTTTTTCCATTTGCTCTCATTTAGAGTGGAGTGTATTTGAATTCATTTTAGAAATAATCAATCAGCCAGTGTCAATCAATGCGTCCAAGTTCATTGCGTGTTTCTGCCCATGCTTATGTTAGTGTGCATGGTGTCCATGCTTTCACAGGTGTGATTCAGGTGTGCACATCTCTAGATATTCTTCGATTATGAAACAATATATAGGAGACTGAAATCATGCCACAACCTAAAATAATGCTAAAATGTAACAACACATTTAAATCTAGCAACCCACAAATTATACAAGGAAAAAAACACAACCCAATCCTTTTTTGTGGGCGATCTCTGTCAGAAAATGTGGGATTCAACACACCATTTATATTAGCTTAACTCTCATGGGACATGCATATTATTGACCAACCCCCATCTGAGTATCTCCTCCGCATGCTTAAAACTGCCTTTGCAAAGATACCCTATACTTCTTCTTGCAAGTCAGTGATATTAAAGCATGTAAACTAAGGAGATAGAATAAACCAATACTACAAGCATTAACAATGAGTATAATGTATGTTGTCATACTGCCATCTAAAAGTATTCCTTTCCATGCTCTTTCAAGCCCCTTCAGCGAATACATCATAGTGTGTGTTTGTCTGCCATTCGAGTGTTATAATGCATGTTTCATGTATCGTTGCCATACAGTACAGAATCCTTAAAAAATAAACAGTGTTTGTTTCACAAAACCCACAACCACATACTGTCAGAATTCACCTACATGCACATCAAAACATGCAGAAGAAAACTCAAACAGATGTTCTGATTTGCCCCGTGCTTCTGCTGGTAGACTACAGGGAAGTTGCACTTCCTTCTCTTTCGTTCGCTGTCATATTAGCCTTTGTCTGTATTCTGTATTCTTTAAGCTTTTACTTTACATTTCATGTCCTTTTTTCTTCTCTCCCTGTCTCAAATGTATTTCCCCCATTGTCTCTTTTCAGAATGTAATGCTGTAATGTGATTTAGGTTTTTCATGCAAACAAATAGACATTTGGAAACCGCACTCTGTGCTTTTTTGACGCTTAGCCTCTTGTGGCGGAATAAGCCGCATAAAAACCCAACCCTTTTCTTTGTCTGCTGTGAAGTGAAATAAAAAGCGAGGAGCAGAGAACAACCGAAAGATAATACGGGACAGATATCCTCGTGGATTAATCTTCCTATTATACACACATGCATTTCCAAACATTTGGACTACCTATGTTGTAAATGTATTATCTTTTCAATTTACACACGGCATCTATTGCACGTCTGTCCGTCCTGGGAGAGGGATCCCTCCTCTGTTGCTCTCCCTGAGGTTTCTCCCATTTTCCCTTTAAACTGTGGGTTTTCTCCGGAAGTTTTTCCTTGTACGATGTGAGGGTCTAAGGACAGAGGGTGTCGTATTGTCATACTGATACTCTGTACACACTGTGAAGACCACTGAGACAAATGTAACATTTGTGATATTGGGCTATATAAATAAACATTGATTGATTGATTGATTGAAAGGAAATAAAACATGGGGGGTTTATCGGTGTAGAAATGAAGAGGCACAATTATGAATTTCTTCTCCATCTAATGAAATGCCTGTCAGTTGACCACTTACCGGATGATTGATAATATGTGTGTCATTCTGAGGATATGCGTAATTGTTCATGTGCACGCTACTCTGATATTTTCATGTGTGTGTGATAGGTCAATGAGACCTTTAAACCATTGCTGTTTAAGACAACATCGTCTTTAGCAGTCCGTGCATACACACACCAAGCTCACACATGCACACTATGGAAACAACTTCTCATCACACAGGGCTCAGAGAGATGTACAGGGAGCCACTGACACCAGAGTGGGCTCTCTCTTAACTGTAAATCATTTTCAATCACATTCAGCAATGGTTAAATGGGCTTTTGAAGGCCACTGTAATTCTTCTCATTTAGTCCCTCATATCCAAGAGACGGCTAATGGTCAACATTTAACTTCCATGACACACTGCAATTGCCATTATCATGATTAGACGAGATCAGGTGCAAAAGGACAGATTGTAGAAGGATGGACGGAAGTAAAATCATTGAAATATTTAAAGAGGAAGACAAAGATAAGTTTTAAAGGACCAATGAAATTAAATGATGGTTGAGAATAACCTTAAGTCTTTGTATTAGCCATTGATGAATGGAGACAATTACCTTTACTATTATGTCTTGTATAGTATGGTACCACTCCGGATTATTACTATTTATTTATTTTAAATACTGTATGCACTCAAAAACGTACAATCAGTTCCACTTTGTACTCCTTTTGTAATAAGCTGCCTTCAATCAAATCTAACAATGCAAGCATACTAGGAAAGTGGAGATGTATACATCTTTAAAACAATGTAAGATTTTGCATAAAGGAAGATTTACATTTCACTGAAAGCTCAACTCAGGGAACAATAACAGACATTTTAAATAGTGAAATTGAAAAGTGCATTTGGGAGTGAAGCCTGGTGAATTTGGCATGCCCTTGTTTTAACAGTATGTAAAAACAAGCTTAAATGATGTTGAAAGAAACGTAACAATGAAATGTGAGAAAATGTGATCTAAAATCTCTTCTACAAGTCTGAAGTTATTCATGCAGTTGAGGTAAATAAAGACCCTATGAAATATGTGAACTAAGGTTACATATATTGTACACATGACCTGAGTTTCATCCCACCACGAACAGTTCAGCTGTATAACATATGTATTACTAACACCAGGTAGTGTGCCAGAGAAAGTGATCAGTTGTGGAAAGTGAATACAACACTTTGATGAGTGATTCACTTCCTGAGGCAAAGGTCAACATTTAGTTGTTTGTAAAACATGATCACCTTTTTCGAGACCTTACACTATTTTGTGTTTTGTTCTCAAACTTTAATCTGCTTATTACAGCTTTATCTAACAAAGCTTTGACACAATGAACCAAACTAAATTAAGTAATTAGTTCTCTTGTCATATCATGTAATGTGTGGCACAGTCACAAAGTCTTGCACATTCTGTATTCTTAATCAGTGTTTGGATTTCCACCCCTATCCCTTCTTCCCCTCTGTTTTTTCTATCCGTTTTCTCTTGTGTCCAATGGTATTTATATTTCCTTTTCCCGCCATCCCACTCAATACAGTATGTTGCTTCATCCATGGTCTTGAATATATTTGTGATGTGCACATGAGCTTAATCTCACACGTGGAAACTCTCCACTTGGTTGGGTGTATATCAGAGAAAACACAAGAGCCTTAATTAAAAAAGGAATACTTTGCCACACTTAGCTGCACAAAGATGGCCAGCAATATTAGATGTAACAGTCTGTGTATGTATGTGTGCACACATCTTAATGTATAGGAGCAATTATGAATACAGATGTGCGTGTGTGTGTGTGTGTGTGTGTGTTATTTACTTGTGTCTGAATGTATCCATGCATTACTTTCATCAGTATCATTTTAATTATTACACCAAATTATAATTAATCTTAAATCGCAGTGAACATCATTAAAGTGATATATGTTGTTATGCATGCATTCCTCTCATCTCAGCATCCAATGAGGTAATGTGTTTGTGGTGCTTTAACATAATTATACATTCAACTTGAATTAAATTCAACAGGGGTATTTTCAAGGTATGATTAACATGATCAAGAGACATTCATGTTGTTTTAGGCTTAATGGTTTTCATTTCTTAACACCTAGATCAGTGAAGACAAGCTGGAGAGGAGAAGAGATACAGAGTCATTCAGAAGGAAAAGCAGAGAAGAATGGGAGAACGACAAGGCCATTAAGGCTGCAGTGGGGAGAATACAATTGAGATAGGACCCAATAGAGTTGTCTCTTTCTTAATGAATGTATTTTGTCTTCTGAAAACAATCTGAAGAAAACAAAGACACTGCCTCACTCATATTTGTTACAGTGTTGTACTTGTACTCATGATTATTTCCTGCTTTCATTAAACATATCCATCCTAATATCTGTGACAAATGATTTAAGGTTTGAGAGTAAAGGTCTAAATCAATCATTAAAATGAATACCAAAGTAAAATGTAATATATCATATGCTTTTCCGTTAATGATGTGCAGCAGAACACATGTATTGTCATTAGTGCAGAATAGGTCGATTCTGTTTGCTTGCATGCTGGCTATTGCTTCCTGAGTTTTTTTATTATTTGAGAACCTTTTGCTGGCTGAATTGGTCTCCATTCACTAGGGATTATTGAACTAGCAGAGTTCTGGTGCATCATTTCAGGTGATTGGCTATGACTATGTGTTGAGTCTCAAATGACTCTCGTTTGAGAAAATCCAGACAAATATCACTATTGGTATGATATTAGCCTTGGGAGAGGTTACATGTCACCAATACTGACAAGTGTAATATATTTCAATGTTTGGAAATTAGTGGTGACAGTAGCCTCATTTGAATGCATGTGTATGTGTTGTCTACAGTCTTTTGAGGCTGCATAGACAGGGAGATTAAACATCTCAACAACTAACAATCGACCAGGAGACTAGTGTCAACACACACACACACACACACATACATCTTTACACAGAAACCCGGCTCCTATATGCATCCCTGTGATCCTGTTAATATGTAAATTCATTTTGGCTTGCCATCTTCCAAGTTTCATTATTGCTCTTTTCCCCACACAATTGAATTCAGTGAACATTTTACCAATTCATGTAAAGATATTTGCAAAAATGTCACGACGGCAGCAAATATATGCGGTGGATTATTTTAAGGGATCTTATTTAACTGTACCAGGTAGAGGGTGAACTGAGTCTTGGATTAGACAAATACATCAGTAACAATTAGGAGTTTGTGCTCTAAATGTCCCCAGAAGGGAAAACTATATGTTTTACCGGTTTTAACACATGGTGGACAGTCAATGTGATTGTGTGGTTCAATGGAGAGAAAAACATGTTGCCCGGTTCTGAAGCATCTCATACAATGAAAGTAAACTTAATTTAAAATTGCTGGTGCCATTAAGTGTACACGCTGATTAAGACCCCATTTACATGGGAACGTTTGCGTTTACGCACCGTATGCGTTTTCGAAAAAGTATTCCGTGCACACGCATTCGATTAATTTAACGTGTCAGTTCACACGAGACCGCTGGAAACGCTGTAGTACATATGCCAGGCCTGTAAGTGGCGCTGCTGCCGCCACAAAATACACCAAAAGCAGCGAAGAAGACCCCGGAGCATGGTTGCCCTTCTGTTTATTCTCCACGGTGGACGGCGTGTGCTCCTGCTGTAAATCTCTCCGGTAGTCCACCAGCAGATGAAAAACACCCACCTCTCCGCCTCTTCCAAGGGACGAGGGAACCATGCGGCAGAGTTTCTGTTAACATTTTTTTTCGCCGGTCAACATGTCCGTTAAAGTTTAAATCTTCCGTACAAAATTAGAAAAGTGCCGGTCAGAGGTCTTCTTTGTTATTTATTGAGCTTTAAAACATTGATAATGACTCTATTTATATAATAATATAAGAATAATAAATGGAGCCTCTCTTTTCCTCCCCCTCTTCTGACAGCCCAGCAGCTGATCTCTGAGCAGGAGATGTGGGGAGAGGGAGGCGGGGCTATTTCATCGTTATCAAAAAATGATCGTATAGAGGCGTACAGACAGAGCCATTTTACCCCCAAGAGCGTTTCGTTTGCAGATATATCCACCATGGGACCCGTTATTGTTTGCGGGGTCCGTTTCTATCGTTTTGTTACGGCCTCATGTAAACTAAAGGGCTATACGCAAGAGAAACAATGCAGATACAACCCGTTTCATCCTTGTGTAAACGGGGTCTGCCTTACAACACTACCCAACAATATTGTGACGAATAGAGGTGCAAACAAACACACAGTTTGACTGTTCCTCCCACCTGCACCAATCTGACTGCCCTGTTGGGTTTTCCTCTCCCTTATATTGCATGGTGCCCTGTTTCCTCCCCTAGCTCACTGAACTCGGCTCCTTCCTCCACCTGTTCCACATCCCTCCTTCCTGCTTGTCTTTGCCTCTCTTTGGCTTCCCCTAACTCCCTCCAGGCAAACACACACTGCCAGCTCTTTCTCCTGCTCTCTAACTCTGATCTCACAGGGGAGCATTCCTGTCCTGCTACTATTTCTCCTCACGGATTATATTGCCTCAGGCCGTTCCCTCTCTCCAGCTCAGCTACTACACTTCTTCCCTTCATCGTCCTCCCATTCTTCCTTTCCATATTCCACCTCAATCCCTTGTTTCTTCCTGTTTTCTTATGTCACCAGTGTGTTCCTCCTCCAATTCCCTCTCTCCACAAGAGAAGGACTTTCTATCTGCTTCTGATGGAGAACCCTTCCCCCTGGAATTGCCACTTTATTTAAGTTGAAAGGTTTTAGTGCCCACATGACCCTGGGATCTGAAGTGTATGGAGAATTGGTTCCTGGTGGTATCTCATACAGAACATTCAGTCTCAGGAGAATTGCCAGACAAAGACCAACTCTTTGACACATGCAGAAGGCCCAATGGGAGGTGAACTATCTCACCTGGAATAGATAAGCCTGGGCTCACACCCGTAGCTAAGAGGCTCATAGATGAGCACCAAGCGGTCAGACTATGACATATAGATCTCAGGGCTGTTCCAGAAGCAACCGTGTTGGCTGGGAATTAAAGCAACCTAGATTATTGTGCAGCTAATTCATAAGATAATATAAAGCTAGATGAATGGGTAGAAATGCTTTTCTTTTTCAGCTTTCTCTTTTTTTGCTTCCAACCAATTTCATAGCTTTGACTTGTTCCTTTGTATATGCTCATTGCATTTCTAGTGAGTCTCTCTTTACCAGCCATTAACATGTCAGTTTCACATTGAACAGCTTCAGTCGCAATTGTCTTTTACCATCATGTGTCATTCAAATGAGGAAAACAGGCATATACTGCACGTGTCCCCTTGTCTGACGTTCATTGCCTATACTCTGCTGCTCCTGTCTGTTATCATTTTAAATAGAAAACTGTCATGTCCTTCTATCACTTTCTCAGTGAGCTCTCTCTGCACCCTCCTACCTCCCTCTCCAACCTTAGACACTGTGGTGAACCAGGTAGTCTTTCTATCCTCTCAACATGCATCCCTGCCCTCTCTGCTCTCTCTCCTCTTTCTAGTCCTTCAATTTTCTCCACATTCATCTAAGCTCTCCTCTCGAGCAATTTCCTACACCCTCCCTTGCTCTGAGGGAGCTGACTTTCTGTATTTTCTTAGCATGAACCACCGGTTTCTGTACACTTCATCTCTTGCACCCTTCCGCTCTCAAACTCTGGTCATGTTGACACCCAGCTGGCTGCTTCTACTCCACTAGTTCCCACCTACTGTGTCTTCTCCTGTGCCTCCTGATTATCACTGCTCCTTGACCATATTACCCCTGTACTTTCCCCTCTGCCTTCATACTTGATTCTCTCATCCCCCCTTTTTTTTCACCAATGAGGCTAAACACTTCACACCGGAGTAGTCCTTTGCCCTCCCTGAACTTTGCACCCTTCATTTCCTCCTTTCATCCCTGCCTCACTCTTTCCTTCAGCAAGAAGAATGGCAGTTCAAGCAGCGCATGACAGGGTTTCAGACAAGTAGCACCAGTGTTCTGTTTATGAACAATACTTTGGCTCACTCATAAACACTCGCTCCATATCATATTATACACTTTCATCCCCTCTCTTTAGCCTCACACACAGTAACAGCAGTCTCTGCAGTCTTTTGTCTTCCCTCATTGTCTCTATATGTCTCTCAATCTCTCATCTTAATAGTGTGGTCTGCTTGAATCGTTTGTCACATTACAATCATTTCTACAGCACTGCCATCCCTGTCTTTCCTCCCTTGCTGCTTTTATCTCATTATACAACTTTTAGTTTCATTTTTCGAAGAAAGCTGCGCTCACCATCTTTCCACTAACGACTGCCAATATACCCTCGAGCAAAGTCATTCAACATAAATTGCTCCGATTGAACTGCTAATGGTTATACTGGGTATGCCTCCAGGTGAGAGTTTGGCATGTGTTTGCCTATGTGCTAGTCCCAATTTGGCAAGCGATTTGTTGTTATTGTTGTTATAGTTGCATAGCTTGTCTTTAGTGCACTTTCTAGTCCATGTTGTGTGAGGTGAACATTCTAGATTCCAACCCAATATTGCAGAAAACATGTCATTTGATAATATCAACAAAAACAATTCAATTTGCATCTCCATAATATTGGAATACATGTTTATATTTCTTGTTTGCATTTAATTGTGTAACTGCAGTGTCAATCTTAATGAAATCCTAGCTAGCATAGTTGGTGCAAATTCAGGAAGCCTATTTTAATCAATCATTGGTCAAATTAAATCAGAAACTCAGTACATGTAAATGTAGGTTAAACACATACACCCCTTTTTAACCCAGGTGAGGTCAGTCACATTCCTAAATCACATGAACTACTGAGGGTAATTGTAGTCCAGCGTGAAGATGACTAATGTCTGCAAAGTATCTTCTATGACAGGACATTTGTAATGTTAATGGCCAGTATTAATGTGGTCAGGGTTCTCTGGAATCAGTCCCCAAGTTAACAGAGGACAGAGCCTGCTGTGTTTGTGAGATGCTACTACGCTATACAATCATACAAGTATGGAAGGTTATTGAAAAGTGTGGATTAATGATTAATCATTGGTTTCTTGTCCACGAACATTCATATTTTACTAAGGATTTCTGAAAGGTATATAAGTAATTTGGTAACGCATGAATACTAAATAACCTAGCATTAAAAAGTGTGTGTGTGCAACAATAAACTATTAATGAACAGTGTACTAATTCAATCAGAATTTAATTGGTAACATATCTTCCGGTTATATTTGGCTGGAGTGGACCAAGGGAGACTTAATGACGGATGCAGAGAGCAGATATTAGCACCTGCTGAATCGTTTGTCAAGGCTCAACTGCAAAAAAACTAACATTTGACACATAATGTCATCAGCTATGCAGCTCTGTAGAAGGCCAGCTTGTTGCATGTAGAGGGTTTAATGGAATATTAAATATATAGCTGTAACTCAGTGACAGGAGACAGATAAGAGGAGAACCACTCCAGAGTCATTACAGATATGTCCATCCAATCCTTAATTATGTTAATTAGAGTAGCCTGATCGTGGTGTTGAGTACAGCGCAGTGTTTATAATCTGCAGCCATTTATCAGTTATGTGTAACCCTTAGAGAGGTGGTTATGGTGCTATAGTTTGCCAATCCAGATTGGAATACTTAAAACAACATGTTGTTGAAAAGCACTTCCAGAAGTTGTTACACAAACAGTTTCTCAAGTATTTTGGAAATGTAGTATCATTTTGAGGTTGGTCAAAAAGATACCACCATAATGGTATACCGTTTTACCTGTAGTCCACGACGTGTGTAAGAAGTATGCATATGTATGCTGCCATGTCCTTGCATGGTGTCTAAGACAGAACTCTTGTTTTCCCTAAAGACCAAGTGAGAGGGCACAAGCTAGATGGCCTTTACACTATCTATCCCCGTTCATCCCCTGCGGGATAACCTCTCTCACTTCCTTCACACTTTTTTTTTCTCTCTCTCCCTCCCTCCCTCTATGGGGTCTTCTCTTGCAGATTATTTTTGTGGATCCATATCTCTTTCTCCTTACATCCTTCTCTCTGCACCACTCCACCTGGAAATCACACAGACAATAAACCTTTCACCAAGCATACAGTAGATGAGAATAAAATAGTTAAACAAAGCTAATTAAAAAGTTAAGGAAAGGAATTGAGGTAGTAGAAAAAGGACCAGAGATGTGTCGGAAGAGGTTTCCTGAATAACTAAATCACTTAACTTCACAACTGTGCATTGACAAACCCAAGACCGCAGAGAAACCAGGCACAGTACTACAGTATATGTACATCCTGGTTTATGCGGTTGCGCACACACATCATAAATGATGATATATCTTTAAATGAGGGGAACGCAACCATGAATGTTTTATGGCTATTTAAACAAGTCAATTTCATGCTAATATGACCACTGCTTACCATGCTAGAAAATTATAAACAACCTTCTGGTGTGGGAGGGGGGCTGTGATAAGGGGGTTGCAAAGGGAGTGGTAGAGAGAGTAGAGGGTGACATAACAAAAGGGAAAGGCAGATATATTTCAATGTGCAAGCAATATAGTTTGGCAGAAGGACAATTATGGTTATCATGAAATATATTACATGAATATTTAGCTTCCCCAAAACACCATCTTTGTGACCGTCTTTTATTATTTTAATTTCCACTCAGAATCAATCATATATCTTGTGGACACATTCACAGTACAGCAATAACAGAGTGTGTACTTCATGGTCTATTCTGTTCCCTCTGCAATGATGCCTTCTGCTGTCTCTTGTGTCAGTGTCCTTCACAATTGGAATGTTAACCTTCTTATGTCATTCTCTATGGTTTTTTTCTATAGAACAACCAAAGTAATTAATTGATTCCTCAGGTCAACATGAGTCTACCCACAGACACACAAACACATTGTGGGCTTTCATTTATCATTGCAGGAGAAAAAGGAAGGATATGCAAAGTACTGGAGAAGAAAATTCAACCATTAAATCAAAAAGATAAGTGTGTGACTGTGGAGAGAAGGGCGCATTGAGCCATTATATGAAACAGCCAAATCTTCCCTCCAAACATTACACAAAAAGCCATGGACATTAAAATCTGAGATCTGGCAGAGAAGACAGAAACAGAGGAAGCTGTGAAGGAAATCAGACTAAACTGAGAGAAGCCTAAGATTGATATTTCTGAAAAAACAATTACGCAGATAAGAAATGTAAAGCAATCAGATGTGAATATTAGCAAGAAAAATCATCCATAATATGCCTATCAAATCTCATTTGCTGATAATGTACTGTAACACAGCTCTGTGAGTAGAATACCGTAAGGATTACACAAGTTCTTCCTTTTATTTCCCATTCCCTTTGCCCGCTTTCGCTCTCTCTCAGTCCTCTGGAGCCCTAACATTATACAGCATAATGGAATATCGACAGAGTTGCTCTATTGTGCTTTAGACACACACAATTCAGCCAACAGATGAGCCCATATTCCAGTCTGAAATGGGAACCAATGTGCTTATAATGTGACGGGGCACAGAGAGTTAGGCATGGAGTGTATGTGAAAGATCCAATATTGCAATCCAAACCTTATCATTGTGCGAGGCGCAGTGTGAATCATGATGAGTGCAGTGCACTCACTAAACAGTAATCTGCTCTGTGTCTCTGAGTGAGTCTCTGTCTGTCACTATTTTAATGCTGCCTCCCTCACAGACATTTACTGTAGTTTTTTTTGTCTTTTATCCCAGTTCAGTCCATCAGTTTATCTCTGTACATGTGTTAATCACCTTCTTCTGGCTCCTTGCACATTGCCATGGTAACAGATGATAGAGACACAGGGTGAAACCAAAGGCCCTTTGAACCAATGAGGGTTTTAATTGGTCATTTGGTACAATTCTGGTATACAGTCTGTTAAATAACAGCATCTTTATGTCTTGTTGATATCATGTTGTAACAAGTAATGCAGAGCATTCATACACTTAAAAGAATAACACCAAAATATCACCAATTAAACTGTACTTGATTTTCTCTGTTTGATTATTCAAGTACATTTAGGTAAAATTGTCATGTTTCCTTTCCATTTTGTTACACAGCAAAACTAAGACAAATAATGTGGCAAATGTATACTGATACATGGATTGTATACAAACACATTATTTGGAGTTGATGGTAAATATGCAAATATATCATTGTATGTGCATTTGACTTATCTGTGTATCCTACTGTTTGTTGGTATAAACCAGGGTTCTGCAACCTTTTAGACCAAAAGAGCCATTTTGCTCTTTTTTCCAAAACATTTTTTTGTCTGGAGCCGCAAAACATATTTCATAGTTTTTTATTGTTATATCAGACAAAAACTACAGTTTTTTTGCATTTATTAGGCTATTTATTACATGATATAAAACTGTTAACCTCTAATAAGAAACAAAGAACTCTTATAAGGAGAATTAAAAATAATACACAGGCCTACTTTAAAATAAATTAAACACAGCACTTGAGGAGTCCTCTGCACATTTGAAGGAAAACAAATATTATTAAAATGGGCCCACTTTGAAATAAATAAAACATATAGCTGCACCCTAAAAAGAGTTAAAGGTAGGGTAGGTAAGAATGGAGAAACCAGCTCGAGTGCGCTAGAATTTGAAAGTACACAACCGAAAAAGATATGCCTCTTCCTTCAGACTTTCTTACAGAGCCCCTCCTCCAACACACACGAACGCGCACATGACCAATGAGGGCACGAGATAAGTTTGTGCACAAGGCTGACAGGCAGGTAGGCCATCCAGTTATTTTAGCCGGGCCGGCTCAGATGATTGGTCGTGCTTTTTACAGCGCTACGGCTTCCAGAGATACATTTTTGTATGTATTTATTGTCAAAGCATTTAATATATTCATTGCTATCGGGACGTTAAGAGCATTCCATGGAATATAACAAAAAGTGTTTTCTGAAATAAATTACATACCCCATTGAATTATGACTGAAGATCGTCAGCTGTCTTCCTCTCCCTTGTTGTTCCTCGATACGTAAAGGCTGCACCACCGTTGACAACTTCTCTTTACATATCAAACATACCGGTAAACCAGCATCGTTTGCTGTGAAAGCATATAACTCTGTCCACACAGAATTAAATCCTGTGTTCCTCCGGTACTTTTCTTTGATTCTTTGGGAGTCAGGTTATTCGCCTCCAAGAAAAGGGGCTCGCGCGGGACCGTAGCAGGATGTGACGCATATTTTAGTTGACCTAATTAAAACCGTTTTGTTTTTTATTTATGTGTCACAGTGTCACCTCAAAATACGAAACATTTTCAACCATGCAACAAAATATAAATAGTCCTACAAATACTTTTATTTTATTTCCTTCTTATTTTTGTGTAAGCTCAAGGGAGCCAGAGCAGAGGGCTTAAAGGGCCGCATGCGGCCCGTGGGCCGCGGGTTGCCGACCCCTGGTATAAACAAATGCCAAATATTACAATTCAGGACTTAACCAATGAGTTGAATAACTAACGTTCTATTAACTGCCACTATATAATGAGACTGAAGGGATACTGGTAACTAGTAAGAATCGATCAATTGAAAGTAATGTAGGCTATGTCTAAACTAAAATGTTATTTTGGGAATGAAACAAGGTAATCATGATGACACATGTCAAAGAGAGGTTAATATGATGTGAACCTTAACATACAGGATAATTGATCTATTGTCTTGGCTCTCTTAGCAATTCTTACGTTTCAGTCAACCACTGTATAATGGGCAAATATGTTGAAGGAAGGCACTCAATTAATATAATTGTGCTTGCTAAGTAAAGAAAGGCTAATGATAATCGGTTCAAATGGAGCATAATGGAAGGAAGAATGTTTGTTTGATTATGGGTGAGCTGTTCTCTGTAGTCGAGCTAAAATATGAAGGAGATGGAAACTGTGTCACTACATAACAGCTTAACATGTTGTGATGCCGTTAACGCTAGATACAATCAACTTTAAAATTATGATCTTTATGGATTATTATTACAACAAACAGCCCCACCTTTACCAGCTGCAACATTAGGGATGCTATGAATCGACAATTCAATGATCATAATTTGTATTGTAAACTGTTCAGATATGGCCATTCTGCATGACTACTTTGACTTTTGGTATTTCAGCTATACTTCTCAGTTTTCATCTCTGTAAATCTACATTATATGTGAATTATGTGCATTCATTAAATATCTCACTCCGCGGCCTCTTCCCTTCCTCCATTACTCCTCAAGCCATCCCTATAACAGTTTTTCCTTTCCCTCTGATTGTATATGCAGCTGTAATGTAGTGAATCCTAAATATCCAAACCATCCACACATCTATCTCTTTCCTTATCTATTCATCTACCGTTCTCCCGATTTATCTCACCATTTACACATTAATCTCTCCATCCATCCATCTCCTTGCCACTTTTTCATTTACTTCTCTCCCTGAATGAGCAGAAGGAAGATCTGTAGGACTGAAGGATTAATGGTCATCCACCTTTATGATTTCCCTTCAACGTCACCACACAACCATCTCTCTGTTCCCTGCTCTCGGCTTCCTTACATCGTGTTGCTGTTCAATCCTTCATTTTCATATCCTTCAGTATGTGCATGCAAGTGTGCTTTTGCACGTAAAAGAAGGAGTAGAGAGGAATACACAGCTAAAGGAATGAGAAAGGCAAAAGAAGATGAGCTAATTATAATACAAAAGGTGTAGGTGCCTGAGCAGGATACACATTTGTAAATACCACATTTACTGTTTTAAATGTTTAACATGGTGTACATGATGTGATCAAGGAACCAAAAAAAGGTTAGCAGGTCCTAACACACGGTTCCGGGGCGAGCTTCAAAGGGTGACACTTCCCATTCAAAGTGAATGGGAAGCGTCACCTGTTTTGTGGTTCCGTTGCTTTGCTTTGCCTCCGTTGCTTGTGGTGAAAGTTGAGAACAGTTCAACCTTTCAAGCGTTGATGGAAGCGCCAGCCAATCAAATCATATGCCAGTACAAGCGCTAGTCAATCAAACCGCGTGCTTTGTGTGTCTGGGGCGGGAGATTAATGTGATTGGTTGTTGGTCGCATTAACCCCAAGCGCCAGATTGACCAGCAAGCGTCAACCGTGTGTAGGTTGTGTAAGGATGCTTGCTTGGGTAAACATTTCCAATGTTTGAAAGCCATCTTCCTTTGTGAGTTGTGTGGGTTGGGTTGTTTAACGTGTATTCCTTATCTTTTGTTTGCCTTTGCTATTGGGTAAATGTTTCTCTTTGTTTAGTTGTTGCTGGAAACATGTCACAAAATGTACTTGTACCAAAATGCTGAATATGAATGAAATTGCTTGCTAACCACATAACTGTATGCTGCTACTGCTTTATGACTGGTTTGTTGTGTTCAGATGGTTCAGAAGTGTGTGACACCTTTAGATTGTAGCATCACATGTCGTTCTTCAGCCTGATGGCTCTGTATGAGTGTCGCTGGTATCTAGAAAACAAGTTAGGTAAGCTCAATGTAATGCTTGACTACGCCAGAATCTTCAGTATGTCAGGGAGAGTCAGTGGTAGAAAAGTGATGTTTACTATCTGTGACGGAAAGATCATGGCACTGGCAATTCTATTCCAACATCCATATAGGTTACGACAAAAAAAATTGTATTTGGTTCCAATTCCTGAAAGGGTAATATTTTGGTGTAAATGCATTTATGTTAACTATGGATTTTTCTCGTCAGTTATTTCGTCAGTTATTTCTTAACTAAAGTACATCATCTGCTGTACAAACAAAGAAAAAGAAAAACAAAGAAAAAGAGGAAATGGCAAGGTCTCCTACACAATCCTTGCTAATCAAAGCACACATTACAAGACAAAAGTAATACCAGTCATCTTTCTAACAAGGTTCAAGGTTCTTTATTTGTCATACGAACATAGCTACAGAGTAGTTAAGTCGATGAACATCTTAGGTCACAGGCTTCTCCAACAGTGCAACACAATAATACAGATACACAGAAAATATAGTGCAAGTAAATATTAAAAAGTAAATACAAAAAGAAAATTGTTGCGGTTTCTATGCGGTTTCTATGGCACCAGCCTACCAGAGGGCCCAAGGCTGAACCAAATAATTGTATATAATCCTTCCTATGATCTCAGTCTGTTTCTCTGGGCAACAAGCCTCCTGAGATGATTTATGTATCTGTCTCTGTCGGAGTCTGCAGAATTTAGCTGGAGGGAACAAGAGTGCACGAAAGATTGAGAAACACAATTAAGTTTAATAACAAATGTGGTTTTTTTCATTCAAAATAAATCTTAACCTTCTGCCTAAAGGAGAAGAGAAAATGATGTGATGCTTTATCTTAAAAGTTTGGACCCCTGACCCTTATTTACAACAAATTGAGAAATAAACATCAATTTGTCTCCCTAAAACTGAATGTATCTCACCTTTATAGGGTTATTGCAACCTTTAAAATACTAAAACAGTTTGCTGAATATGCTTGATTCACCAGTTTTACTCTCCAAGTTGCCCTCTCTGTTATATTGCTTGCGGAGATGCATAACGTCTGACCACCTCAAGGACAACTCACATGGACACACATCGTCCTGCACAAGGACATTACCAAATCCCTTTTGTGCTCTGCTTCTTAGTAACTTTGCTATCCCTTGCATAGGGATTCTAAATCGCCTCTTATAGTCTTATGTCTGCTCCCAAAGGACGGCGATGTATTATTTGAGTATCTCAAGCACCCTTTGTGGTGCTGTGTTAGTATCTAAGCTTTTGGAAAGCATGGGAAAAGCCTAGTGATAAACAATGACCTAGGCCCGGCTTTCAGAGGCTTCTCGTGGCTTACTTTTAGAAAATAGCTGTTGATACACCATTGAGACATTTTCTATCCTTCGACACACATGCACCGTTTGACTTTGAAGCACAGGAGGGACACATACTACACTTTTAAGTTAAACAAATTGATTAGAAGTGAACACAATGTACTTTTCTATATTGTAAACTTGAGGACACAAACTGCTAGATGTGTTTAAAGAAGTGACTGGTCTGCAGGAGGTGTTTTTTTTTTGTCTAAGAGGGAGAGAGATGAAAGGGAACACAAAGAAAACCACAAGCACCCAGTACAAATGGGCTCTCACACACCCACACAGCTTTTTACATATGGACCCATGCCCACAAAGCTCAGCGGTATTCCCTGAAGTGACATTTAAACTCTCTTTTAAACGTTGTACATAGCAAAGTACAGCCTATTTAGGTTCATTTTGGAGCCAGTAAGCAGACAAACATGTTAAATAAAATACTATTTCAGTATGTACTCCCACTCTCCCCCTTGATTCCTTTCCTTCTTTCCCACAGCTCCAAAACAAAATTATAGTAGCACATCTTTCTTATTAAAACACTGCACGTGGGGAACACTATATATGAATTTCCATGTGTTTGCAGACAGCTTAGGTGAGGTGGTTGCCATTTTTATGATTACAGTACCAAGGTGTTGGTGTATTATTTGCACAGTAACAAGTACATCAGAACAAGGACAAAGCAAAACATTAACGTTGCTCATTATAATGGAGTCTCTCTTGACTTCGTGTACACCACATAATTAACAATGTAGTATGTGCGCTGTAAAGAAAAGAAGAGTGTGATAACACACAGTAAAACTAAAGTAAGTGCATTAGTTGAGGTATTTACTTTGAGTGCATCCCCTTCATTTCCATTTCAAATTATTCTAAATATGACAAGTAATACAAACAAAACTAGTTAGATAGTTGTGGTGTACAGTATAAGCAATAATATAGATGGGGCACTATTTTAGTTTGAAACATGTAGAATACACCCAGGGAAACAGGGTTGAGCTTACTTATGTGGCACAGAAAATATACAGTAGTGTATATTTTTAATAAGCCAGCCTTTACTATTATTACCAGAGCAGAATAGTATGAGGATTTCAGGTTATAGTAGGCATGAAATTAGAAATGCACAATATAACAATGCAGCATCGGCAGAGGATATGCAACAATGAACACATATTTTATTAGTCTGTGCTCTTGTATAGAAACCTGAACCTTTTTAGGAAGCCGGCAGCTAGAACAAAGGCAACTGTCAATGTCTGATATATTAAGACACATTAGAAATGTCCCCCTTGTGATATACTCAAGAATCATACTCAACAAAAAGTATGGCAAAGGACAAAGTCAATACGGACCTGTTTCGAAGCAGGTCTTTTTTTCTGGCTTTGAGAGGGGCTTCCATGCAATTGTCATGGTAACGTGCACGCATTAAATATGACCAGCATAAGGTTGACAACATACACCAACATCTAGGATTAGTGTATTTTTGCTGCTACACAGTCCAAAAGGCCAAACTAACTCCTCACTGCCAGTCAAATAAATGAATGATGGATAAGTAAATACTTCTTTATCGTCGGACTTGCAGGGGGAGCTCAATGTGTCGTTAAGTTTAATTCAGCTTTTCACTTCCACATGGATCAACACTTAACACCCAATTGCAATGTTTGATTTCATTGAAAACAAAAGATGTAATCTTTAACAATTATATGCTGAACAAAAATAGCACAAGATTGCGTCTCAGTAGTAGCAATCTGATGGCAATTACTTTCTAAATGCACCAACACAGTCGGCAATTGAAAAGATGTGAGTGAACGTGAAAGGCTGTATAATATGTGATCAAACTAAATTAGCCCTTATGCAATTACAGTAGATGAGTAAACAACGGCTTTCATTTGTTTTTGTTGTTTTGCCTCATTACGGCAAATTAAGAAACAGTCATAGAAAAAAAACCTCTGCATTGCCTCTGAGGTTATCGAGATAAAGTATCACAAAAGGAGTATGTTTATGTTAAACTTATGTGAATTACCCATACGTGAACTTGTGCATGCCTTGTTTCTGGTGCTCTGTCTGTACGGCTATGTAATTGTCTATACAGCAAATGCTATTGATACACTCTATTTCTTTATGTATGTTAATTTCAATCTCTGACCAACTGTTACTTTTTTGGTTTATCCCGTTTGTTTCTGTCTTTGGAATCATCCATCCATCCATCTCTTCCCCTCCTCCGGGGCTGCTTCTCAGGTCGACTATTTTCATTTCCTCGCTCCTCGCTCCTCGGTCTCACCGGAAGTTGATTTGCCTGCGCCATCTTGAGTACCGTCCCATGGCTCTTATTTCTGCCGGAGGACCGAGGATCGAGGAGCGATAATGGAGGAGCGATAATCGAGGAACCACCAGACCATCCTCCGATGAAATCCTCAGATACTCGCCCCGCCCCCTTACTGTGTATCGCTCACTGATTGGACGATGCCGTGCATGCACTGATCTCATGCTTCTTGACATGAGAGCAGAGTGAAGAAAACACATGAACCTCACGGGAGTCACTCCTCAGTTTATACCGTGTTTTGTTTCAATTCATGTATCATTTAGTTACAAATATGTGATATATCTGAACAACAAAGTGGTCAGAAATCATTTAATTCATTTTTTGGAAACATTTTCATGATCGCTTTTTTCGTTTTACATTTTCATTTATTGTCATTTCCATTCAGTCAGTCATTAAGTGCTATTTAAATGTTAATGTACTACATATCCAAACAAACAAACAAAGTGTGCAATCCAATGAATGTTAATCTAACTGGGTTTTGATAGATAACATATCTCTTTTTCTTCTCTCAATTATTTTATTTCTATTGTGCACTCTAATCAATATTAATCAAACTATTGTTCGTTTATACATTTTAATAATGGTGTTTATCTTTTTTGAGAATTAGTTCTTATTTTATTTTTATTTATTGGGGTCTACAACAGATGATACAAATGTTTGTGTCAGTAAATGTGTACTAACAGAGGCGGGGGGGGGGGGGGGGGGGTGTGTGTAAATAACGGGGACAGAGCTGCTGTCAGACGATCAGCTGTGCAGCGTCATCACAAACGGACGTCGCTTCACGTGACGCTCCGGAGGAAAGGACGTCCCATTGCTCTTAAAACTCATTTCCCTGCTTCTCGTGGTTTCCTTCCGTCCCTCCATGCTTCCCTGGTGGGAGGGACTAAACGCAGGGAAACGACGCAAGTGAGGGAAGCAAGGATTTAATTTAATCGACCTGAGAAGCAGCCCGGGACTTGACCCGGAAATCGATCAAGACACGCCATGTTGAAGGACGTCCCAATAGCTAAAATGCACACGGAGGAGTCGAGGAGGGGTGAGGGAGGAGGGGTGCTGGAGGAGACGAAAGAGAGGATACACGCGAGCAGCCTACGCGGAAGTGTTTTCACTACTCGCGTATAAAAGCCCCGCCCCCACCTTCACAGCTGGTCCATTTCAACAAAATGAAAACCGACAACTAAAAGATGAGTGGAAAAGCGTCACATAAACGTATAAGTGCTCACAGCTCCGTGGGAATTATTATGTGCAATTAATTTCTAAAAGGCTTTCACATTACTATAATTATATTTTTATTTAAATGTAGGCTACATTTACACCAAAACGAAACACAAAAGCAGGATCAACCATCATACATTGAATTCCTTGACTAACAAGAGAAAGATTCATCATTTAAATAAATATTTAACAACAAATGGGCCGGTTCTAAGGGGTTATTCAGTTGAGCCCGATGAGAGGGGATACAGCTGTGCACATGTCATCATTAACAGATGTCGTTTAAAAGTGACGTTTGAGTGAACGAGGACATCCCAATGAATACCTGAGGACTCCTCTGTCCTCGCGTCACCTCCTCGTGTCTCTCGCTCGCATCTTACGGAGGCGGAGCTAAGATGCAAGGAAGGGACGTGAGTGAGGGAAAGGAGGAGTCGAGGAGGGGTATTGGGATGAGGCTAGAGAGAGGGACCAGACAATAAACAAGGAGGAAAACATGACAGGGAGAACCGAACAGCAAAATAAACCCAAACCTAGAACATACAAACTAAAAACGTGACATATCATGAGAATCCTGACAAATATAGGAAAAACAATTTACAAATGGTTCTACTGGGAAAGGAAATTCATTGTTAGAGTGTATTAAGTGCATTAATGACTTTTTACAAACTTGACAGGATCTATCAGTTGTGAAATAAAAGAGCTATTTGGAGTAAAAAGTGGTAGGATACTTTGCTGTGTTTTTTATCACTTTGTATGCTTTTTTAAATTATTCTTCTTCATGAAAATAAAATAAATAATAATACACTTCAAGTGAATTGGTGAGCTTTTGCTAAAGTCTTTCCTATGATGTACTGAATCATATCTCCATTACATTCCCTAGGCGTCATTATGTTGTTAGTAAATAAGCAAAGCATTAAAGCAACACTGATATTTTGGGGAATCAGCTTGATATCCTATTTTTTGGTAACATATTATTTTCTTTCAGCGAGCATTTGTGTGCCCGTCCTCGAGGTCCCACTGCACAATGCGGTTTTAAGCCACTGCAGCAGATATCAGTGTTTTACCAACGTCCATGGCTGGACAGCTGCTGCACAGTAATGATGTGGTCTACTCATCTCTCCCCTGAGAAACACTGACTCTATGCAAATCAGTTCTACTTGAACTCAGATTAAAAATGTTTCCCCTGCCCGGCCTTTGTAGGCTACAAAGAAAAAGAAAGAAAGAAGTTGCCTATAAATTAAGAGGCATTTCCTCTTCTGCATATTATAGACAATCATATTCATATGAATACACAGAAGTGTGTGTGTGTATGTATGTGTGTGTGTGTGTGTGTGTGTGTGTGTGTGTGTGTGTGTGTATGTACAGTATGTCCCTGCAGGGTCTTGTGTTTCTTCTGCTTCCCATTCCATTATTTAAGATATCATGCACTTTTTATGTGAGGTTTGGCTCTCGAGTACCAACCGCAGACGGCCGGTGTTTTCCCCTAGCAGTCTGGTGTGCACTGGATGCCCTCGTGCCTTTCGTCTATACTGCTAACTCAGTGTCATGTCATGGGTTTTCTGACTGGTCAAACAAGGACACTCTTTAGTTTATGAGCTAAATAATAAATGTGATCACAAATTCCAGGTCACTCAATGTGTTGTTCTTTACTGAAGGTCAAGTCTTAATTAAAGCAATAATGAGAAACAAAGGTATGAAATATCCAATTGGTTTGTTTGTATCTGTCACATGCATATACATAAATATATATATATATACGTATACATATATACATATATATACACACACACAAGTTACATATATTTCAAAACACGAAGTGTAATAACTTTAGTTAGCCTTCCTGTCAGAATGACAAAGATCCTCAGTGAAGCACAAGCCCATGTTTCTCACTAAATTGTAAGTACAAGTTATTAAAAAGATCAGTTCAATGCAACTAATGTCGTCTGCATGTTATTGCATGATGTTAAAATTGGTTTGCCATGGATTTAGTGATGGATTGTAAACATTTGCAATGTAGCATTTAAGTGTTTCTCAGTTACAATGTTGTTGTTTTAATAAATCAGACACTGATGGTGCAGCACTGTACTGTACCTCTTTATATAGGCATTTCTTCCCTAACAAATCGTTTTTGCGCTGAGCAGGGGGTACTTGGCTGAATTTTCTTTTCAAAGGGGGTACATTATTGAAAAAAGTTTGAGAATCACTGCTCTAATGTATTGCTGTAATAAACAGATTTGTACACAAATGTGGTTTTTCATTACAATGTATTTTTACTTCGAATTTTGTTATATTTGACTATTTAGTGTTATTCCAGAGGGAAGATTTAGATGACAACTACTCAACCAGCCGGGACCAAGGACAAAGCTTTGTTTGAGAAACTGAGAGGTAATAACAATGAAGAGAGAAAACACATTTAAAGAATTACTCAAAATGTACTCAAATGTGTGAACACACACACACACACACACACACACACACACACACACACACACACACACACACACACAACACACACAACACACACACACACACACACACACACACACACACACACACAACACACACACACACACACACACACACACACACACACACACACACACACACACACACACACACCACACACACACACACCACACACACCACACACACACACACATGCTTGCAGAACACATTAAAGCAACAGAATACCAACTACAACAGTATCGCTTGAGGTAGTGCCAGTTCACACAGTTGGCATGCTACCTTCAAGCTTAATTGCTCATTTAAATGAATGAGTTGGCTCCAGATCCCAGAGAAATGTTCATAAACCACTACCATCCTCCCCTCAGAAACTGTAATTATAGAACGACCTATGTCTCTCTACTCTCTGTCTCACTGTCTCTTCTGGAAGCCATTCACTCTCTGGAAATCTGCAGTGGGTCAGTTGGAATAATTTTAGTAGAATTGTGCCTGTGGGAACACAATATTGGAAAACTCTCAGATTCTTTAATTGGGGCTCCTGACAACATACACCAGGGGACGCACACTGCTATAATGAAGAGTAATAAGTGGAACAGTTAGTCTCCATCTTATCCGTGTCATGTTTGGGATTTTGGTTACACTTTATCTGAAGCCCATATATATAATGTATTACAAACATGCTTATAATTTGTTACAATGTGCTTATAGCATGTACAATGTGGTTATGAGCACCTTAATAATGATACATAACAATACTCATAACAAATGATAAAGCATTTTAAAATGACTTATAAGGTCAAGCATAATTGCTGGTCAATCACTGAATCTCTTTTTTATATAATCATATTTAATTCCCATTGTTGTAATACACACAATTGACTATGTAAAACATATTTATTTTCAATTAAAAAGCAAATAATGACCACTTTAATCACGATGTAATGCATTATAAAAAACTATATTAATTAGTATACAAAAAAATGAGTGACCAGCAATTATGAAGTATATGATACTTGATATTTCAAGTCATTCTACTATGCTATTTAATGTATTTTGATTATTATTATTACATGTTGGAGAATCACATAACGTTTAGCGTGTGTCACAGAAATGAATTATAATGTTTGTATGTGGACTGAAATAGTTTGCTCCTAATATGAAGCTTTCATTTATTTTCAAGCTATCTCGCTATGAACTTATTTGAATTGTTGTTTGTGGAGAAATAATATAAAGGTAGTACTTGTCCAGTAACCATGGCAATGCAGTCTAAACATGTAAGTACATGACATGCATTAAATATCAGTAACTAATACAACAAATGTAAAAAAAGAAAAACACTTTAAAGTGATGGGAGTATTTCAGCAAATACATTGTTAAGAGTTGGATCCCTACCACAAAAACATCTGCATGCTCAACTCTCCAGAAGAGCCACTTCTGTGAGGGCTGTACAACTTTTGAATTCGAACCAATTCTGTAAGGCTTAGCTCTTCTTTTCAACTTTGTTTTCTTTGAAGTTGAAAGTTTGTTATGCTTGCTTTGTAAAGGATGCCATTACACTGTGGAAGCATATAATCTGGACCTGGGAGATACATACTTAGGGCTGAACGATGAATCGATTTGAAATCGAAATTGCGATTTGAAATGATACGATTATGAAATCGCAAAGCCTGCGATATTTTTTAACATTTTTTGTTCTTCTTGTGTGTCAGTCATCCACACCAATCAGAAGTGCTGTGCTCCACATGTACCAGTCATTGTTAACCAATCAGAAGTGGCCCATGATAGAAGGTGATTGATCCAATCACCTGCCAAGTATTTTTTAAAGTGCCTGCCCTTTCCAAATGGCTTCCAATGGAGCTCTCCTAGATGGTTTGGTGAAACAAACCATAGATGGTTTGGTGAAACAAACCATCTGAGTCAGGTTAGTAATGCTCCATCACATGTTTTACATCCATTACAGGGTGAATCTTAAACTGAAGCTTGACTTTAAAGCAACCCAACGGAAGTTTCATGTAAGTTCAGTTCTTTCACTCGTAGCTCGGGCTGCGGGAGTGCTAGCCGGAGATATGGCCGCATTTTACAATAAACTTCTGTTGGGTCGCTTAAAAATAAATATTGCAAATCGCAATCGCAATATTTATCAGAAAAATTGCAATTAGATTTTTTCCCAAAATCGTGCAGCCCTAGAGATACATGCCATATAAAAGGAAAGTTGTTTGAATAAAGAAAAGGGAGTAAACATAACAAAGGTTTAACCTACACAGAAAGCCTACAATATGTGCTCAAGCATGTAGTTCCTGCTTTGTTGTTCCAAGACAAAAAACTCAAGCAAACATACAGTAGGGCAGGATGGTAGTTTTCTCACGTGTCAGTCTCTTAGTAGGCTGGTCAAAGCCCCTGTAGCTTGCTGACTGCTTATAACGGTAAACACATTGGTAATGGTACATTGGAGCATGCTGAATATATTTGCTTATAGTGGCTGCATGGGTGAAAAGATAAAACAAATAAAGAAAAATGTCTGACCATTCTTAGATTGAAAAATAATATATTAAAATGAGGGACTTTTTTACGTGTGTCTGCAGAAGAAAATAAAGTTAATAAACAAAACCTACATCTGGGGTACAAAACATTTCCTTACAGACATTTTAATAGTAAGATGATCATCCTCTTATTCATAAGAGTTTTGCCGACACTGCTTTTGTGATTTAGCAAATAAGTTTAGTTTAGTTTAGTTTATTTATTTATAGTGTTGTGGACAGTCCCCATCGATGAACTGTCACAAAAACAGTAAATGGTGCAGCTTTAGCCGACATGGCTAATTTCCAGCTGTTGTCCCCGGCCAGATGGTAATAGACACCCTTAAAATTACAATATATCAACAGCATTAGTTATAAGAAAATATATAAAATAAAATAAAAAGGAGGAAAGAGGATAAAAGAGAACAATAAACAACACACGTTACTATATACAGTACATGTCACATATAGCACATCACAATCACATCACAGAAACGAGGGGCAACATCCATGATCACAACATGTAACACTCACGCCATACTTAACACAGACTAGTGTGTGCAGGTGTAGTTCTCAGTGAACCATGTTTTTAAGGCTCATTATATTCATTTAAAATGTGACCGGTTCATTTTGAGGTTACAACTAAAAAAGTTCTACTGCTAACCCCTAACAATGCTTCAGAGGCAGTTTGCATAATGCATCATTCTGAATAACTTTGGAGGTCATTCAGAGTGCAAATCTCCTCAAACACACTCAGACAATGTTATGTATTTCATCCTCTCACACATTAAACATGGTTCTGCACATCAAGGCTGTTGTGAATGCACTTAACAACTCAAGCGTGTTTTTCAGGAACACTTCTGAACATAATCTGCACGTGTGGTTGAACATTGTCCTGCAGTTGTAATCACGTCATGCCATGCTTACATTACCTGCACACTCTAAAAACGAATTCAGGCGACCTTTCACCTCCACTTAATTAAATGCATGGTTGCTAGATAAAAATGTGAGTTAATTGATTTAGATAAACATTTTAAGTTGCAAACATTAATTTATTAGTTGTGTTGAAGTAATAATGTTGGTAATTACATCAACTTAATATTGTGTGTAATTTGAACTCTGATTTCTGCGTTAATTGACTTAAAACTAAATTCAAGTTGTAGTAAGTAATCAATCAATAAATCAATCAAGTAATGTAATTGGCTTGATAACTTAATTGTTCTACACCTTGAGTTAAGGATTTCAAGTCCACTCCCACTTAACGTGCCTGGACAAGTTCCCACAGTTAAGACTAATAGAAATATACAAAGGACATTTTAAGGTGAGTGTCATCTCTTGTCATTCAAATACAGTAGATAGCCTTGTAGTTGCACTGTATAGGCAAATTGCTGTTTGACCAAAATTAGCAGCCTTTGAACTGTGAATAGTTCTGTGAGAGGATACAAAGTAGTAGAGGCTACTGTGAGAGTACAAATACTTTGGTTACTATTGTGATATCTCTTTTTATTCAAAATGAATCTCGTGAAGCAGATCAAGGACATGCTTCTTGAGGTAGGATCGTTATTTAGAGTTGTCATTGAAATGCAAGTTGTTGGCAGTCACCCATTCAGAATATATTCATTTAGGTCATTTCTCTTTTTTTCCTTTTTCAAAAATAGCACAATACAATTGAAGTACGCAGAGAACTATAGCCATCCGCTGCCTTGTCGTGTACCTTGGAGAAAAGGAAGAGGACCTTTTCAAGGAGTTTAACGACGTAATTAAACATCTTGAAATAAAATAAAATCCATGGACACAGTGTTTTTAACACAGGACAAAAGCACTGCTCTCTGTCAGTTACATTTTGAAGCATATTGCACTTTTGGCCACACCCCAATCAATAATATCTTAGCAACGTTCAGCATGGATAGGTGTTGACAGCAATGGCATGGGAAAAGGATTGTGCAACATTTGAAAAGTGGCTTCTGCTCTTCTCTTAACCAGTTCACATATTGTATGGAACCTGCTAAAAAGATGAGAAGGGACACTAAAACTTGCACGGTTGTGATTGACTAAATCTGTCCACATGCATTTAAACACTAGGCAAAGTACTCACAAGCACCTCTGTGTGTCTTCAGGACCACATTGCCATGACGACACACACATGCAGACTCAATAGGTGAAAACAATACCAGCGTTGCTTTAGCAGCTGGTAATAATGGCTCTGAATTAGCTAAGAGTGACAGTTTAAAAAGTATGCAATTACCTAATTCATTATCTCTGATGCGCTAACCTATTATTTAATGTGCTTCAAAAGGACATGAATATCGCCTTCATCAGTGACCGGTCCACCCCAGGATCTGACCATACGATGGCAACCATCGTGGTCGAGGGAAACAAATGAATGAGCAAGCATTCTGCATTCAATGTGTTCATACTGTTTAAAATAATGACTGTCGGCAGTGTAAACATCTTTGTTACATCTTTTGTAAAATGGATGTGTGTGATCTGCAGATTGGTGGCCATTGAGAGTTTGTTTCTGTAGTTTGACAAAAACTTTACAAATTTGACATATTTGGCACTGGTTTTAAATATGCAAAGGCCTCTAACTTCATTGTGATGGCAGCATGTATTTGCTGTGTCCCCATGTCCCATGGTAATATGGCTAATGTGTTTATTTATTATTTGTGGGGCAATTTAAATTTGTGTTATTTATCTTTTTTGTCAAGATTTAAATGAAGCTCAGCGCAAGTTCTTTCAGGAAGACTGGGTGTACATACATTCACTCCGCAGCTGCATATAAGCAGCTCATCACAGGCGTTCTCTTTAACCTATTACATTTCACCTCATGCTCCAGCAGCCAATCACCGTGCTGCAGCCAAACTATAAAATGGTTCTCCTCTCTCCTGCAGTCAGCTGTGATTTCAGGTGTTCATGCACCTTATCATATGGCATGTGTCAATAAATGTTCAAACTAAATGAATTCTCTCCTGATTGAAACATCATGTGTTGAAATAAACAACTGCAGTTCAAAATAAAAAGTGAATTGCCTAATATTTTTGTTGTGGAATCAATTAATTTATTTCTTTAAAGGCAAAAACATGAAAAAGCTAAGAAAAAAAACTATTGAATACAATATATTTGGAGCAACTTCATTTATAAATTGTCAACTTAAAAATGTGTGTTCACAATGATGGTAATTAAGTACATACAACTTAAAATTCCTTTTAAATCATACAGTAAAACTAGTTGGAGCAACTTAATTTTTGGAGTAATCAACTTAAAAAACTATAGGTTACTTACGTAACCCCAGTTCTCAGAGTAACATGAAGTGAGATGTCTCACTATGGGATGCGCCTCATCGCGGAGCAAACAGAAGCATCAATCTCATTACGCCAATCCTGATTGGCTGGTGATCTTGACGTCAGCGTCAGGGAAATCACCCCCTATAAGTAGCTTGCGCCACAACGCATGCACCTCTTCTCGCTTCACCATAGCAAGGAGGGCCGTCTGGTGAGACATCTCACTTCATGTTACTCTGAGAACTGGGGTTACGTAAGTAACCTATAGTTCTCATTCATAACACTCCGTTCGATGTCTCACTATGGGAAATTGTAGCTCCCGTATTGCCAGACGAGCTTATCTCGAAAATCACCAAACCAACCAGAACTTAACAGGTGACTCTCTCTGTGACTCTCTGACTCAACCAGGTGCCCAGCACTGCTTGAGTCACACTGGGAGCAGAACGTCCAGCCTGTTAGGAGGCAGACAAAAGTGAGCGGCGAGGACCAGCTCGCCGCTGCACCAATGTCTTTGATGGGAGACATCCTGGACAGAGTCCAGAATGCAGCCAGACTCTGAGTCGAAAGAGCTCGCGGACCCGAGGGTGCCTGCGAACTCTGACTCGTATGAGCCCCAAAGCAATTGCTTCCACAGACCAGTGGGAGAGCCGTTGCTTAGTAACAGGCTTGCCCTTATAAGGGTTAGCCCAGGACACAAGGGGTTGGTCATTATGACAAAGCACCCTTGATCTGTCCCTGTACGTGCGTGAAGCACGGGCTGGACACGGCAAATCCGGCCGCTGTTCCCCGGAGGAATACAGTGGCGGGGAGGATGCCTTAATGTCAAATGTGGTACCCGAACCGACCGCCTTAAGATAAAGGCAGGGTCAGGCTTCAACCACACTCTGTTTGCCCTGGGGCAAACTGAGTGCATGAAAACTGTACAGATAGTGCATGAGTGCCACTGGCTCGCTTGGCAGCTGCCAGGGTCAGCGTCAGGTCACACTGTATTTAGATTGTACCACTCACGGGCCAGGCCCATAGAGCCAAGCGCTCTGGGTGTGGGTGAAAGATCGCCCCCCCCGCTTGGGACAGTATGTCCCTGCGTAGTGGGAGCTGCCATGGCTGCCCGCACAGCAGCTGATATATCTCCGCTAGCCAGTACATAGCTGGCCAGTGCGGAGCTATCAGGATAAGTGTGTGGCGTTGCTCTCTCACTCTGGCCAGAGTTGGGGGTATCAGAGCCAGGGGTGGGAACGCGTACAGAAGGCCCGGGGGCCAATTGTGCGCGATTGCATCCACGCCTAACGGTGCATTTAGATCACATTACATTACATTACATTACATTTCATTTAGCTGACGCTTTTATCCAAAGCGACTTACAATTACCAATCACAGGGACATTCTCCCTGGAGTAACTGAGGACTAAGTGCCTTACTCAAGGGCACACTAGTGGTGGTGTTCCTGGCGGGATTTGAACTCACAACCTTCCGATCTTCAGCCCACCTCACTATCCATTGGACCACCACTATCCCGATCAGATCACGCATCGAAAAGAACAGCTGACACTGAGCGTTGTCTTTCGATGCGTACAGATCCACTGCGGCTCTGCCGTAACGCACCCACAGCTGGCTCACAATCCTTGGATGTAGAGTCCAGTCTGCATAAAGTGGTATACCTCTGGACAGTAGATCTGGCCCGAGGTTCCTCACTCCCGGTACGTGCGTCGCTCTCAGAGAGAGGAGACGCCTACCGCTCCATAGGATAAGTTTGCGCGCCAGTGTGTGTAACTGGAGAGAACGCAAACCCCCTTGGCGGTTAATATACAATATTGTGGTCGTATTGTCTGTCCTCACGAGGACGTGATGTCCCCTGAGGAAAGGCAGAAAGCGTTGTAGGGTGAGAAACACCGCTAAAAGCTCCAGGTAATTTATGTGCACCCGCTGGAGGTCTCTGCTCCAGAGACCCCTCACCGGGCGACCTTCATAAATACATCCCCAACCTGTCAGACATGCGTCCGTGGTGACCACTTTCCGTGAAAGGACAGCACCCATAGGCACACCTCGTACTAGAAAAGTCGGGTGCAGCCAGTGGCGCAGTGCCATTACGCATTTCACAGTAACCATCACTCTTAGTTTTAGTTTAGTTTTAGGGCGGCCACCCAGCGCTGAAACTCCCTCATGTGTAAGCGTCCCAGTCGTACGACCAGGATGGCTGACGCCATGAGCCCCAGCAATCGCAGGCATGATCTGAAGAGAACATGTTTGCGCAGCTGGAAAAGAGCGAGACAAGCTCTGAAAGCTTTCACTCTATCCGCTGACAAGCGAGCTGAAAAGGGCACCGAGTTCAGGTGTAAACCCAGGAAGAGTATAGTATGCGCGGGGCACAACATGCTCTTCTCTGTGTTTATTATGAAACCCAGGTTGAGCAGGTGCTTTACGAGGACATTTGTCTGCGTAACAGCCTCCTGCTCCGACTGTGCGAGAAGCAGCCAGTCGTCCAGGTAGGTCGCCAGGCGAATACCCTGTTGTCTTAACGGGGCTATCGCGGCTTCCGTACATCGTACAAACACCCTTGGACTGAGAGACAGACCGAAGGGGAGTACTCTGTATTCATAACAGATCCCCTGAAATGCGAATCTCAGATATTTCCTGTGTGGGTAATATACTGGGATGTGAAAATACGCATCTTTCAGGTCGACTGATGTGAACCAGTCGTCTTGTCGCACGAGCCGCAGCAGAGATGTGTGAGTGAGCATTCTGAACTTATATCTTCTTAGATATTTGTTCAGAGCCCTCAAATCAAGTATTGGCCGAATTCCGTTCCCTCCCCGTTTGGGAACGAGGAAGTACTTGGAATAGAAGCCGCCCTGACTCTGCTCGGCGGGTACAATAGATATAGCCCTCTTTTCTAGGAGAGAGAGAATCTCTTTCTCCAGAATATGGGCTGACTCTCCTCGGGCCTGCGAATGCAGAATGCCCGAGAAGCGAGGGGGGGTGACAGCGAATTGGAGTCTGTAGCCCTGTGTTACTGTCTTGAAAACCCAAGCAGATGATGTGAGCATCTTCCACTGCATGCTCCTTAGAGCCAGTGGAGATGTCACATATCTTCCCCTCTGAGTCTCTATTTGTTGTGTTATGGGGCCCTCTAGTGTCTGAACACAGTGGTGCCCCCTTTCGACAATCCCCACCGACACTGCGCATGCGCATGACGGTGGTGCCTTCACAACCCCAGCCGGCACTGCGCATGTGCGTGGCGGTGGTGATTTTAAAAACTCCAGCCGGCACTGCGCATGCGCGTGGCGGTGGTGCCTTCACAGACCCGCCTGTAATCCGCCTTTTGAGAGATGCCGTAGCTGCTCTCAGAAGGGGAACAGTTGACGGGCTGTTTATTGTTTTTCTTTTCATTTTTCCGAGCTGCGCCCTTGGCTCGAAGCCTGGATGCGTCAGCGGAAAATGATTTGTGACAGAAAAATCAATAAGTGTGTGACATGTGTTTATGCGGACTTGAGGATGGTGTTGAGGCATCTCTCGAGGCGGCGGGAACACATTTAGAGCTGAGGAACCGTAGACTTCCAGCTCTGTCACAGAGGGGAGAAGGAGGGGCTGTCGCGCCGCTCGCTTCTTCTTCCTCGACTGCTGGCCGAAATTCTGGGTTGGCTGCGCCTGGGCTGCAGCCGGAACCGGAGATTTTCTAGGCCAGCTCGCCCTCGTCCCCTGCCTGGGCTGGGGACTCGGGGCGGACTGCGACCTCTGCGCTTTCGGTATTTTTAACCGAGCAGGGTTCGCAGCTTGGACGAAGGGCTGCCGCTGCGGCTGGGCCCTTCGAGGGAGGCAGAGGTGGAGGGCCTCGTCCTCCTTCTTTTTCGACTCGCATCTGCTTTGCATGGAGGCAAGAGCGGAGCCGAAAATCCCCTCGGGAACGATGGGCATGTCAAGCACATCCTCCTTTTCCCGGTCTGGGAGATTGGTGGCCTGGACGGCACAGCGTTGGACACGGCCAACTCGTCCAGAACGGCCGGTCCAGGATTACTCGACATATCCTCACAGAGCTCCGCTTGGTATGCGGTTAGCAGTGAGGAAACGTTCAGAGCCCTGACGGACAACGCTGCGGCTCTGTAGGACCGTTCCGTCATGGTTGACTGGAAACGGTCCACCTTCGCTGGCAGCGTTGGGTTCCTGCTTGGTGACGGGCCCATCCTCGGTAGGAGGTGGGTTGCCACCAGCAGTTCCATCGGCGGTATGCGGAGCAGGCCGAGCCTCTCCATACCGTCGTAGTCTAGGGAGGAGGCACCCTGGATTGGGGCCTTGTTGGTAAAGGGTCGGTCCCTCCACGAGACCGACACCTCATCCAACATCTCCGGGAAGACCGGGAGGAGTTGCCTCCTTGTCCTTGTTGCTTGGGGAGAATGTTTCCCCTCGTAACGGGACCTGGCGGTCTCCTTGGCCCTTTCAGGCCACGGGATGTCTAGCCTGGACGCAGCGCGCTGACACGCGGCCTGCAGGTCCCTGCTCAGACAGGGCGAAGCTGGTGTGCTATCGCCCGGGAGAGCAGCCATCGCTCCCGGCTTTGCCGTTTGAGCCGATGACATGAAGATATATTCTTCTTGCTCATCCGAATCAGACAGGAGGGACTCAGAGGCGTCCTCTTTGTCCCCCATGTAGTCTAATTCCAGGACATTCCCCGCGGGTGAGATCATGGTGAGGTCTCGCCGGGAGCTCCCGCCTGGTGAGGCGTGGGGCTCCATTCCCGCGTCTCTTGCCGCCACCGGGTCCCGGCCTGACACGGCGTGGGATCCCGGTTCCACAGCTGCCGCTGTTAGTGAGCCCCAGACCGACATAGTGAGGGGCTCAGTCTCTGCAGCAGATGCCCCCGTGTCTTGATTGCCAAACGGCGAATCAGTGGACATGAGGGAGTCCTGTTCCAACAAGCTAGCTTGGTGTGCTAGCCGTCGGTGGAGGCTCTTTCGGGTGAAAAGGGCGCAATGCCCGCACGAGCCGGGGTTGTCGATAGCCTCCTGGGCGTGTTTCAGCCCGAGGCAGGACGGGCAGACCTGGTGTGAGTCTGTGCCTGCTATCTTCAACCCGCAGCCGCATGACCGAGCCTTCGAGTCCCTGACTCCTCTGGTGTGAGGGGGAGAGGCGTCCATCTTGTTCGCCTCGTGGCGTGGAGAGGACCCGCTCGTAACAGGTACGTCGTTGAGAGAAAAAGTGTTACCAACCCGTCCTTAATCCGGAGAAAAAGGGGACGGTGTGGGTCCTTTGTTCTCAAAGAATATTGACTGGTGTGTCAATATACTTCTAATCCTTTTCTCCTCCGTGAGAGAGAAAAAGAAAAGCGTCCTCGCTACCGTGGTGTCGGTAGTAAGGGGAAGCTAGCTAGCAACGGGTGCGTAGCTAGCTTGAGAAAAATCAAAACCTTACCTTACTTTCCGGGGAAAGAACGGCGAGGTTGATTTTAATACTAACTGGCGTTAGTATTACCGTCTTCTTGCGAAGCAGAAGGAGTAGCCGGCGAGCGCCCGTCGACCGAAATGGTTATATTTGGGTTCAGTCTGTGGACCGTTAAGCTTGTCCGGCTACTATAGAGATGTGCTCTGAAGCGAGAAGAGGTGTTTGAATGGCGCATGCGTTGTGGCGCAAGCGACTTATAGGGGGTGATTTCCCTGACGCTGACGTCAAGATCTCCAGCCAATCAGGATTGGCGTAATGAGATTGATGCTTCTGTTTGCTCCGCGATGAGGCGCATCCCATAGTGAGACATCGAACGGAGTGTTATGAATGAGAACTTGTATCTCCCGAATGATGGTAATTAAGTACATACAACTTAAAATTCCTTTTAAATCATACGATAAAACAAGTCGGAACAACTTAATCTTTTGAGTAATCAACTTCAAAACTTGTGTGTATGCTACCAATTATTAGGTAAGTGGTAATTAAAAACACCTCTGATTGTAGAGGAAAAGCCTTCTCCCCTAACTCAAATAACTTTGTTGCTTTAAGACAATTTCATTAGAAGTTGTCTTAACTCAATAAACATCGATGCAAACTGTTGCGTTGATTTTCTTTGTTGAGCTAAGACATTTGTTTTTAGAGTGCAGTATTGAAACCTAATATTACTATGACAGGATGTGGTAATATACATGGATTTGAAACCATTTCAGCTTTAATTGTCATTTTGGCTGGTTCATCCCTATCTTGTATCTTAAACCTGAGCACAGTCTGGTCATGGGCAAGACATTCAGTTCAAGCATTATTGCTTTAATGTGGTCGGATACATATTTATGAAAAGTTACTGCCTTATTATAATATATGTACCCTGGTTTCCTCTTATAAGTAATACATTTGTAATTTATCATGAACAGCTTGACCTGAACATATGTCGTCAACCTAACACTTATTGTTGCTTATTATATGAAACCCTATATATGCATCATCTCCAAGTCATTATATGGAACATGTTTGTCTATTAGCACTACCCATATGGTGTATGGCTGCATAGCATTTGCACACACACAAACACAGAAAGACCAATTTAATATTTTACTTTAGACCAGGGATGATATCTTGGTTTTCTGCACACACACAATTTAGATGCTAACTATATTATATTTCTCACTGAGGTATGTAACATCTGGATCAACACTTTCGAACAAGCCTATTGGCAGACATCAAAGTGTACAACAAAGTGCTTATTTTTAATTTATATGACTGAAGGTCCATTATGAATATATACAGTAGTTTAGATGTTAGTCAAAATGCCCAAATCTCTGGAGAGCTTAACAATGACAACAGGCCCTATTTGTTAAATTAACTCAGTTTTACAGCCAGTTGGCACCAATGTGCTCCATGTAAATCAAATTAGATTTGTTCAGCATTGGAAATTCAGTCTACCTTTTACAAAGTGAAAAACTAACCCTGCATGTTTGAACTATGCATCGTGAGGATCACTTGGGTCATCTGTCATTTTGCCAAATATGCTAAAATGTTTCACAAAAGGTTAGCTCCCTCCTTCCAATTTCCAATGATGGGGTTTGTGTGAGTAAACACACCAGGCAGGTTCAAATATCATGCTTATGCTTGGGTGCATATGCAAGGGAGTGTGTGTGTGTGTGTGTGTGTGTGTGTGTGTGTGTGTGTCCTCTTTTTTTCAACTCCACTTCGAGCGATAGAACTATTAACGAAGCACTTTTATACTAATAAAGGACTGGCTTATCTAAAGCCAGTTGAGTAGCACTTGAAATGTTTGGCTCTATGAAACCTGATGTACTTATATGATTCTGTTTTCTTCAAGGTTGTGTCTTCCTGGTCGAATGTACTTATTGTAAGTCGCTTTGGATAAAAGCGTCAGCTAAATGCAATGTAATGTAATAATGTAATGTGTCCAGATGGTCATGTCCTGCTCCTGTCTTGGAGCAGCAGCCCAATGGCCTCATCCCAACTAATCCTAGCATTAACAAAAAAAAAAGGTTTGCAATCCTTAAATGAATAAATCTGGCAGATGTGTTATTCAAACGTTAGTGGACAAAGTGGTTACTTAAGTGCAGTCATTAGGTTAGTGAAAGAGTTGTAAGCATATCAGTAGATTTGCCTTTGAAAGGCTATCACAGAGGTGAAGCTTATACTGCTGGAGCTAATAAAACATGTTGTATCAGTCCGTGCAGTCTGGCTCATCATTCAGTACAACAACGTTTTACAATCTCATTGCATTGTCGTTAAGCAGTTCGGCTGGAGTGTATAGTATAACTCATGTATAGTGATGGTGATTGCTTTGGGAATTATTAACTCATAAAACATTAAACTCTAATGTAGCTGTATGTTAGATCCTTCTCAAATATGGGCGCTTTGAACACACACTCAGTATAGCAAACAAAATGTTCAGCTGGAATAACTGTTTATGGATTTAAGTAATAATAATATATATATATATATATATATATATAGTAATACTATATATATATATATTATTACTTAAATCCATAAACAGTTATTCCAGCTGAACATTTTGTTTGCTGGAATAACTATATATATATATATATACCCTAATGCTTAATAAACACTGAAATGTAACAATACATTCACGACAAGTGAGTTCTGTGTTGGTACATCATGTCTTTTTTTTTAAATGTAAATGTGTCATACTCTGCATGATAAACTTTAGAAAAACATTACTCACTTCAGTAGCCTTTTAATTACTAACCCAACTGTGATGAGCCCTTGACAGCCCTTACAAGTTATGTACCGCAAATTATTTGAAGTGATGTGTATGCAACTTGCCAGATGGCATCACTGTTTTACCCAACATGGCAGCCAGATCTACCACAGCTTTGACCATACAGACCACACTGTTTGATCACAAATACACACACATACAGACAAACAACACACACAGACACACACAGACACATATGGGCACATGAACACCCAAGTAGAAAGAATATATTATTTAAATAAAAATAAACTAGGTTAAGTTATACTTTTTATTGCAGAGCTGAAAATTGTTGAATAAATATCTTTCATAAAACAATAAATAAAATAATATATATTTTTAATAAAACATTGATTCTGCATCAAAGTACTTGAGGAACGACAGAATGGGTTCCTCTTGTTGGAAAAGAGTCAGGGGATATTTATTTTGTTCTGTGACATGCTGGATAATGTTTTGTGTTTGGCTTTAGGGACTGTTGGATTCGTAAAACAGGAGAGGGAACAATGCCCTAAGAGATGCATATAGGCAGACAGCCATGTTTGGACAGGTGTGCATGGACAATTCAGCATCAACCAATCAATCAATGTTTATTTATATAGCCCAATATCACAAATGTTACATTTGTCTCAGTGGACTTTACAGTTTGTACAAAATATCAGTATGACAATACGACACCCTCTGTCCTTAGACCCTCACATCGTACAAGGAAAAACTTCCGAAGAAAACACTGACAGCATACACTGATACTCTGGCCTTACATCCCCTCGCACGATCCTGTGCCCTCTTCACATTTTAGAAATAGCTGTGCAGTAGCTCGTAGATGTCGCTGCACATAAAATGACAAGGACATCCCCAAAGGCAAGAGCTGAGTTTCCAATGCTGAGGGAGCAGTTTTAGTTTCTCTGGTCTTAACACATTCACACAAACAAGCATAAAAAGCACATGGTTCAACTGGGTTATTGACATGAGTCCCTCTAAGGCAGGGGTCGGCAACCCGCGGCCCACGGGCCGCATGCGGCCCTTTAAGCCCTCTGCTCTGGCTCCCTTGAGCTTAGACACAAATAAGAAGGAAATAAAATAAAAGTATTTGTAGGACTATTTAGATTTTGTTGCATGGTTGAAAATGTTTCGTATCTTGTATTTTGAGGTGATACTGTGACACATAAATAAAAAACAAAACGGTTTTAATTAGGTCAACTAAAATATGCGTCACATCCTGCTACGGTCCCGCACGAGCACCTTTTCTTGGAGGCGAATAACCTGACCCCCGGCTCGATGAGCGAACTATGGATAAATCATGAAAAGTACCGGAGGAACACATCATTTAATTCTGTGTGGACAGAGTTATATGCTTTCACAGCAAACGATGCTGGTTTACCGGTATGTTTGATATGTAGAGAGAAGTTGTCAACGGTGGTGCAGCCTTTACGTATCGAGGAACAACAAGGGAGAGGAAGACAGCTGACGATCTTCAGTCATAATTCAATGGGGTATGTAATTTATTTCAGAAAACACTTTTTGTTATATTCCATGGAATATAGCAATGAATATATTAAATGCTTTGACAATAAATACATACAAAAACTAATCTGTGGAAGCCGTAGCACTGTAAAAAGCACGACCAATCATCTGAGCTGGCCCGGCTAAAATAACTGGATGGCCTACCTGCCTGTCAGCCTTCCATCTGTGCACAAATTTATCTCGTGCCCTCATTGGTCATGTGCGCGTTCGTGTGTGTTGGAGGAGGGGCTCTGTGAGGAAGTCTGAAGGAAGAGGCATATTTTTTCCGGTTGTGTACTTTCAAATTCTAGCGCCCTCGAGCTGGTTTCTCCATTCTTACCTACCCTACCTTTAACTCTTTTTAGGGTTTTATGTTTTTATATGTTTTATTTTTTTTTTTCCTTCAAATGTGCAGAGGACTCCCCAAGTGCTGTGTTTAATTTATTTGAAAGTAGGCCTGTGTATTATTTTTAATTCTCCTTATAAGAGTTATTTGTTTCTTATTAGAGGTTAACAGTTTTATATCATGTAATAAATAGCCTAATAAATGCAAAAAAACTGTAGTTTTTGTCTGATATAACAATAAAAAACTATGAAATATGTTTTGCGGCTCCAGACAAAAAAATGTTTTGGAAAAAGGAGCAAAATGGCTCTTTTGGTCAAAAAGGTTGCAGACCCCTGGTCTAAGGGATTCCAATAATGCATCTGATATAGAGCAGACAAACACAGGCAAAGTATACAGTTTGAATCCTAATGGACGTGACATTTTTATACATCGGTATCAATTAAGCACCTGATCAAAAACAATAAACAAAGTGGAGATCAAGTATGGCGAGTTGCACGTCAACTATATGTTGTATATCGGTAATATGTTGTGTATATTTGTAGAAAACTGAGTGTATTATTAGGCTTATAGCATGGCTAAGACAAACAAGCACATTTAACCCAATGCATGGTTGGTTTCAACAATGAGAGTAATATGGTAATGTTTCATGGACATGATGTACTGTTGATATGGTAACATATAGTTTGATATAAGCTATTTATAATAATGGATGAAGTCTCAACAAGAACTATGTTTGAGGCGCAAACTTTAAGACACATATGTCAGTCAGTCAACATTTTTTAACCCAGTAGCCATGGCTTAATATGCAAACAACTGTCTAACTATGCCAATTATTCAGTATAATAAGATTATCGGCTGCAATCTAGATCATAGTCCAGGGCTCAATCTCTGTCAACTCTAAAATTCATAACGGGGAAAGTCAGTCGCTCCAGGCTCCGAACACACTTTCACTTGTGGCATACATAGTACAAGGACTGCAGTCCATTATTGGGTTTCTGATCGATAGCTTAATAATATTGCTCTAAATGATGAAGATAATAACTGCTGTAAAGTGCTGAAAAAGATACTACCACAGAGTTCCTGCTGTTCATCCATCCATCAAACTAAGTGTGGGTGTATAGGAGTGCGTGGGTAGGCGGGTGGAGGGCGATTTCACCAAAGGGTTCCTGATGTCCCTTCATCCGTCAAACTAAGCAGCATTAGAGGAAGCTGTGTGTCCCATCAATTATTCCCCTCAGCACATTTATTATTGATGACTGTTACTTAAAATAAGACACTGAAGGACTGACAAGGCACTGAGCTAAGTAAAGGCTCTGGTTTTGAGAGTTTGCTGTGTATGCGTTGGTTTCTGTGAGTAGAGATTTTTTGTGTATAGAGTGCGTATGTGTGTACCGTTGACAACAAGTCTTCATATTGCTTACTGTGTGTGTGTGAGTGACAGGCAGACAGGTACGTAAAGTTGGACAAGGGAACTTATTCAAAGGGTTGAGTGAGAATAGTGTGTACTCAGCATATTCTGCCCAGTCATTGTGCTAATTCTGCTGAAGGGTTGTACGTGCAGAATAGTTTGAACTTTATCAAATGGCACCAAACCAGTTTTATCGTAATAAACAGGTTAATTTAAAAAAGCACAAAATTGTAGTTGATACAAATTGTGATATTTGAAAAAAGACATTACTAATTCCTTGTATCTGTTCTCTCAGAGCACCATTAGCTACTAGCCGTGTTCAGGCATAACATATCATGTATATTGATACTGGTATATATTGCCACCTGCCAATGTCTGCATATATGTATGTGAGCTGCTAAACAAACTATTGGCAAGTTAACATGAAGGGTAAATATCCATCACTCTCACGTGATAAGATCATCTTTTATTCACAGATCATCTTCCCGGGGGGTCAGGCTCTTCTTACGCATGGCAAACACCACACATATTTCATGCAGAGCGAATTATACGTATAGCTGGACACTGCTCTACATCGACTACATTTCATCTCTCTGAAGTTGATTTCACCCCTACACTTTTTCTCTCCCACTCCATTCTTCCTTTTTAAACATCCCACTCACCTCAGCCTGTCTTCCTGTTTAGTTACATTTTGTCTCTGAGCGTATCTACTGTCTCATTTACAAAAAAATGTTTTGTTAACAAGATGAAAAGCAGTTTCACCCTTATGTGTATGTGTTTTATTGGAAAATGGTCATAACAATAACTTTTAAATCAGTTTCAACAAGTATACTTAACTGGTAAGGACCACTTTAAAGTAATAAAGCTTGTCAAAATCCTTCACTTACTTGCAGCAAGACGTGCTTTGAGACCATCACTATGGTACCAGTAACAATTACAATGTGATATAAATATAGGCACTTGACTTTATTTGCAACACTTATTGCTCCTAAATTGCTTAAGGTGCTTTCAAGTTGATCAAACAAAAACAATGCATTATAAATACACATGTGGATACAAATGTATACTTGTGTATTAAATCTGACTTTTTCCAAATTGATACAGATATTTCCAGTCATGTTTAGTTAGGAACTGTGTGTGGTACAAACAAGGAGGGACAATCCCTATCTGCACCCACTCTCCCATATTTCCTCTCTCACACCACCACCCCCCCCTTCTTCCTTTGTCAAGTCCTGTCTTGTCTCAAAGCCTGCCGGTGGCCATGTCTCTCCTCGTGTGGCCAGCTATGTCACAGGTGATCCATCACAGGTGGAGGTTTATTATTGGCCGAACCCCATGGGCCCACCGATCTTGACAAATCAGCTGTAAATGCCAGCAGTCAGCCGGAATGCTTTGATTGGTTCTGACATGCACAGCAGGCCTTATGCCAGCCTCATGCCCCCTAGACCCCAAAAACCAGGTGTAGGCAGGTATGTGTGTTAGTGTGTGTTTGTCTTTACTACATTATTCAGCACCTGCTGTTAGGCATTTATGTCACTGCTTTCTTTCCCCTTGTTTCCCTGGCTCAACAGTACACAATATTGTGGTCAGCTAAAAGTGTGTGTGTTTATGTGCCTATGAGTAAATGTCACCCCAGACTGTAGCCTTTCTGCCTACATGCTCATTCAGCCTTTTCTGCTAAAAACTCAACCCAAAAAAACGTTCTTACGTGACATGGGTTTCTTCCAGAACACTTTTCTGCTTACTGAAAGCTTTATATTACAGAGTTATATCTTCTGGCCAAACTTTGTCAAATGAACGTGGTCATCATGCAGACACTCTGAAACTTTCCTGGCTTTCAACTTTTAGTTATGCTGGTGCAAAGATACTTGACATGGAGAAATTACTTTCTTTTACTCAAAGCCAGCTACAATTTGTCAAATATTGTGGGAATTGTTTTATTTGTAATGAGTGCCATACAACACCTAATTGATACATTTATTTATTTTTGGAAATAATATTGTAATTGTCAGGTTCTTATTGTTAATATCCCAGGGCCTTGATCTGACAAATGTTTAAAGATAAATGTAATATTTCCGTAAACAACAAGGCCTATGCTATATATTGTGCTGTGTAATAACATTTACAAATCCATAATTATAATCAAGCTAACAATATGTTTAATTTGTTCGTCAGAAATGGCTTCATCTATTTTAGAAAATGAGCCGATAGAGTTTGGTTTAAACGGGTGTTGATAATACACACATTACTTTTGTTATTTTGAATAGGCCTTTATTGTTACACATACAGGAAATACAAAATGACACAAAGAAAAAGAAAATACATGTTCTAATCCTGTAAGAGACATTGTTCTGGGTGTCTTTGTTTTCATCTGTTTCACATTAACCATACATTTTCAACGCATAATGCCCAAAGTGCTCAGATGTCAGCATTATGGATAAAAGAGGATCAAAGTCATCCCAAATTCATATTAAAAGGCTTCCATCTACTACCTAATCATTGAAGGAAGTTGAAACTGGTCCTGTTTAGTGCTTTCCCTTCATGATGGTCTCGTAAAAAAGGCTTTAAAGTAGATTTTCTTCAGGCCTATGATTCACCCTTCTTTGCTAGCTAAAAATAAGCCTCTCGTTCTGTATGCCAAGTAAACATCCACATAATTCAACCTTCAACACTTCAATTTATGAAGCATGTACTAACGTTTTTTCTGAACTGCCAACTCAAGATATATGTTTTCACAATTAAATCATCAAGTTAAGGTTAGGGAAAGACTGACACCTGGTCAAGTCATTTAAAGCATGATCAAAAGAGATTACTGTTAGAAGAATGTATAATTAAAAAGTCATTCTAAACAAACGAGCATGTTGAAGATGCACTGGAGAGCCAATGCAGTATAGGTCCTGGTTTTGTTCACGAAATGATCATATTTATAACTCTAACTTGGTAACGTAATGTCAGAGAAGCACACCCACACATCTCTCTCACAACATTTGCATGCGTGGGACAATGTGTGAGTCCTCAGCACACTCTAGCAGGGGTCCTACACATGGAGTGTTAAACAGTTACACTTCTCACAACACTTAGCCGCTTTCAGGAACAATTTAACCATTTTCTTTTCACACTCTCTTTAAAAAAAGTGCAAATCAAAACGTATATTCGAAACCAGACACCAAAGACAGTTAGACAAAAATAATAGCTAATACAGTAAATGAACAAAATTCAAAAGTCGTCAAATGAGCGAAGTAGCTCGCCTAATGGGGGATAGGTGTTCATTTATGTAGGAGGATGTGAAAAGTACGGGGAATTGATGTAAAAACACTTGATCATGTCCCTGCCATTTTTGAAATATATGTTCTGATCCAGATAGCTTTCAGCCTAATTCAAATCAGAAAGAGATCCCTTTAACTAAAAACAGAAGGGCGTTATACATCATTGAAAAAGGTGATTTAGACAGGAGAGACCGTGTGTTCATTTGTCTTCTTCTGAAAACAATTATCAGTGAATAAAGTAGCTACTTTAGAGAACCTGAAGAGGGCCACTTAAATAACAGTACATAACCAAAATGAAACAACTAACTGTTGCTGTATTCTTAAATAAATTAGAATCTGATTATTGATAACTTATCAGTATAACAAAGTTAGAATATTAGCATGGACAACCTTAAAGCAGACCACAGTGGTGTTATGTATTTTACAAAGGAACTCAAAGAAGACATGGAATCCCTTAGTCCCCGGTGAACTGAGCCAAGCTTTCAGCCAAATCCTGCTTTTTTCTCACTTCAAACAACAACACATGCACTGACCTATGACCCCAGTAACAAAGACAACAACTAGTGGGAGCAACTGAGACCAGAGATTAAAGATACAAAGAACAGATAAAGAAAATGAGAGGGGCAGAAAGAAAAGAAAAATAGGAAATGAAAATGTAGATGGGAGGGAAAGTTTAGTAAAAATAACTTGCGGTTATACAGAGAGAGGTGAATACAAAATTGCTGGCGTGACAGTGATATCAGATAGATTCACTGGAGTGATAAGACAGACAGCTGTGTTTGTGTGTGTGTGTGTGTGTGTGTGTGTGTGTGTGTGTGTGTGTGTGTGTGTGTGTGTGTGTGTGTGTGTGGTGTCAGTGAACAGATCAGACACACAGCTCCCTCAACAAAATGTCTTATTTTCCTATATGAGTGAATCTAAAATGCCTTTTGTGTTGTTTAGCAACGAAGTATTTGGCTAAATTATGATGTTTAATATTATATACAAGCTCTGACATTTACTAAAATATATTTTAAAAAGCCTCCACTCAGCTGGACCTCGTATCCTCTGTTGTTAACAGTTATCTGACACTGAGTGTATTGTACATCGTAATATCAAAACATTTGTTATGTTTGTGTGTAAATATGCAACACGTTGTACAACTATGATAAAACTTGCCAGTTCACATTATAATACGCTTTATATTAGTTGTTTTTACAGTGACTATTCATGTTAAGAGATGTGCACACTTTGTCTCAAATGCTGTTGACTGTTTCCAAGTTAAAAGCCACATCATGTCAGGGAAGATTAACTGAAGACCTAATTAGATTGTTTGCGATTTAATTGACTAAAGGTTGCTGTCTGAACTTGTCTCATCAAGCAAAGACAACGTTAAAGTCACAAGCTATCAAATAACGTTGCTCTTGTTTATTACCCCTAAAAGAATGCCTTATTTACTTAAATAGCCTTAATAGAAAAAGTCAATGGTCTGCAGAATTTGAACTAATCATGACAACACATGATTATTAATTTAGGAACTCAGTTTATGAGTTTTAAATAACAAACAATTGGACATTTCAACTCTCAAATCAGGTTACTAGAATATGTGTTTGTGCCTGCATGTGTAATATTGTAATATTGTAATATTATGTGTAGATAGATTGCTATATTTTGGGAATGTTTGCAAGTCCCTTTTAAGTGCACAACCAACAATCCCTCAGAGCAGGAAGCAAAAACACACAGCAGAGGGGATACTGCAGTTCCTACTAGTGACACATGCAAACACACACACATGCATGTAAGCACAACAACAACACAGATATATGTCCATCCCAATCGGTCAACCTCCTGATGTGACACATGTGATATTCTGGCAAATTCTATTTTCCTCTGATTAGCTTGGAAGGAAGTGGCCAAAGCACAGCAATGTAGTGTGTGTGTGTGTGTGTGTGTGTGTGTGTGTGTGTGTGTGTGTGTGTGTGTGTGTGTGTGTGTGTGTGTGTATATGTGTGTGTGGTGTGTAATAGGAATACTTGATATGACATTAATTAAAGAAACATAAGGGTATTACATGTTTAGTCCTAATCAAAATATAAGAAAAAAAACAAGAGCTGATGACAAGAACCCGGTTCCAGTACAGTGCTTACATGTTTTTTCAACCATAAGGCTAATTAAATGATATACTACATCAAAGAGTAACTGCTCACATACAAATAATCTGGATTGTGCTAGCAACTACTCAATTGCTATATCCACACCTTATTTAGCAGTGTGTAGCTATATGTGGTAATATTTACAACAGCCAATAACCAGCATAGTCTAGAGGTTTAACAGACTTACAAAATACCTTACAACTCATTCTGGTCAGAGAAGGAATGCTTTTTTTTTTAATGAGGTTTATCATTTTTGGTGTACACTGTCTGAGTAGTTACTGTAAAAGCAACAGCTTTCTCAGTGAAATATGTGATAAGAATACTAACACTTTGTAGTTTATTGCTCTGAGATAATGAGTGTAAAAACTATAACATATAATAATATGACATAGGGAAAGTTAAACAAGGGTCATAGCACTGCACTTTTGTCCATGTTTGGTTTCACAGGCAGCAGTCAAACATACATTTCAATTCCTCTGAAGTTTAATTGACAGTTAATAAAAAAAGCTGTAGCTTACAAAAAATACTTTTTAGCTATGAAGATTTGTTGGACAATACAAGTGAAGGTCTAATCTAATAAAAACAGATCGACTGTTACAGGAGCTCGTCTATCCACAAGCTTTTACAGTGAATGTGAGTTAATCTATATGATATCTTCCCAAGATGCTGATAAATATTGACTATCTGCTCCAACCAAAAGAGATTACACTTCACTGGGGGGATATTCTCATTGTAAATGAGTCCTTTGAATCTCTTTACAAGGACACAATGAAAATATCAGACTCCTTATCTTAACCAGCCTGTTGTGAGATGGCATCGACACACGTTGCAACATGGCAAAACATGTCATACCTCCAAAGAAATGTAAGAAAATTGAGAGGCTCAAGTCACAGCAAAAGCAGTGTTGGCCTTTGGTACCTAACTGTACCTACCTAATGTAGCAATTTACTGATGTCAAGAGAGCTTTCATTTCTTATCAATGTGTGTACTCAGGGAAATAATCCCACTGTAAAAGGTGACTTCACTTTTATATGGGGCGATCGATAAATGACCATGGTCATGTTAGACATGTTGTCACTGTACTTGACTCTTACCTTGTTTGAGAGAAATCCGGAAGCGATGGGAGGAACAAATATTTGGGAGGGACAAAGAGGAAGGGAGGGAAAAAAGGGAGAATATTGTTAGATGTGTCTTATCCAGTATCACACTGATTTTCAACACACACAATCACAAGCAGTTACAAAATGTATTAAAAAAGAAAGTGTTCTGAATTGTATTCCTGATTTGTTTAGGCTGAGTAAAACACATACGCAGTGTTACAATTAAGTTAACTACTTTATTTAATTATTCCTTTCACTTGAAGTATTGTATGGTGCTTCGAAGTGAAGAATAGACACCTGGTAAACTTCTGTAATTACGTTGACTTGGATCCTACAGAGAGTACATAACATTCATAATTTGTATGCAAATAGAGCCAGATGGCATTGTTAGCCCGAATGGCCTCATCATGTTGACGTTAGCCTACTCATTACGGACCAGTCACATCTTGCTGCATGGCAGAGTTCTCTAAGGTATAAGATCACACTAATTATGTAACACCTTAAATTAAACAGTCTGTTGTCTTAGTGAGAGCCTAATAAGCTCAAAGTGATATGTAGTTAGTTAAAGTCAAACAACATTGTTCACTGTTCTATACAATTTGTCAGGGGTGCACATACTGTGACTACACTTCTGTTTCTCAATAAACAGCTGATGCATTTGGAATGGAAGTGTCTTGCTTATGGGCACATCAGCAGTAAAACATGCTATACAAGCAAGACTTATTCAGCCATGTTCCCAGCCTAGATATTTGAATACAGTGTGGCTGGGTGCCTTTCTTTCACAGGTGTTTCTTTAGCCTCTCTGAGCCTCATCACTTACCACATTTAAAGAGATGCCTTGACATAAAGGTGAGCACTCACAAGAAGTAATGTGAGAAAACAACATAACCTTGCCCTTCTCTGATTCAGAGAACCATTCCTCGATCCCCACTGTCAGATCAGTGAAATATTTCCCTGACTTCATTTAGTGTACATAAAGCACACTTTTAAATGGTAAAGAGGTGGGCTGGGAATATGTGTCGCTCCTTGCAGCAACTGTATCTGCCTCTTTTTGGTAACCTTGGTAACACCTTCAGGGAAATATTTTACTCTCTCATTATACAGAACATTGGATGGAGGACACAAAGGCAACGTTACCGTCAAATACTTGTATAAGTCAATCATGTAGCCACTTGCTGTGGTGACCTAGCACGGTTAACATATGTTTATCCAGGAGGACACATTCTTTGGAGGAGATATATCTTTGAAGCAAGCTAAAAACATCAATAATGCTCCTTGATGTAACTGTAGATGTTCTGTATTCACTAAATCACTGCTATCTTTCAAGTAATCAATCAGATTAAGATGACTTGAACCCCTTGTCTAATCATTGACACTGGCTTTGGTATCCAGCATATATATTAAGGATGAAAGGGAGCACAAATCTCAAGTGATAGCACAAAGCTGCTACAAAAGTGAAGATAAACTCTTGGTGCATGAAGTTGTCTTCAATCTCTTGTTGACATGCTTAAAGCCTATACATTATCTAAAAATACAATGCACTGATCATTGTTGTGTTTTCCTAAATAACAAGTAAGCAACAACTGTGAAGAGAGACTGGAAGCATATCTTCCCTTTCTTTATCATTGATAATGTGTGTATCATTCCCTGCTCTGCTCACCACTCTCACAAAGGTGATGCAGAGCTCTAAGTGTTGGTGTCTGGTGTAATTTCACCATTACGGCCCCTACACACGGCGGCGTGCGTTGTCGCTTGCCGGCAGGGGGGTCTGAAACTCGACCAACAACCAATCACATGAATCTCCCGCCCCAGACACCCAAGCACGCGGTTTGATTGGCTAGAGCTTGTACTGGCTTATGATTCGATTGGCTGACGCCTCCGTCGAAGCGTAAAAAGTAGAACATTGCTCTACTTTTGCAGCGAGCACCGCGAGAGAAGCTACGCTTTGCTCCCTCAATGCAGTTCGGCAAATCGTGACGTCACCCCATTCAAAGTGAATGGGCAGAAGCGTTGAAGCGGCAACGCACGCCGCCGTGTGTAGGGGCCGTTAGAGGAACAATCTTAAACATTTGTGTGTATCGTGTATTACGTTGTTGAGTCTGTTGTACACCAACATTGATGACTAGCAGATGTAACATAATGGTAAGAGTATATACTGTTTTCCTATTTGGAGGAAGCTCCGAGGTGTGGGTTTGCATAAAAAAACTGCAAACTATACCATGTATGCTTTCAAAACTTTGGCTATGCAAATACACATTTTTGCTCACTTAACTGACAAGTATGCACTGCTTCGGAGGTTTCACCAGTCCACTGGTTTCCTCATTTGGAAATGTACAACCAATTGTTTTTTTAGTGATTGTCAATCTCCAAAATAAAGTTTGCATGAAATTAATGTGTGGGTAATTGTGATAAAAATAGGCCCTATCACATACAGGTAGAGATTCCCATGGAATCTTAATGACAACGAAGCAAGAGTCAGACAGCTCACGGTGAATAATGTGTGGCTGAATGTGCTCTTTATTGTATTATTACAGATGGTTGAATGCATGTATTCCTATGTAATGTATGTTTCAGTGGTGTAACAAGGTTACAAACATAAGCGCTCACACACGCACAGACATGCACTCTCTCTTGTCCTTTCTCTTTTGAGCGCCGCTCTTGTGCTTTGGTTTGCTGTACATTATAAATACAAGCTATTGCATTTTTTATAATGCTGCCGAACTTGCTGCTGCTAGCTACAGTACAGGTTGATTAAACGGTTCGCTCGTCACACAAAGGTATCACATGACATGAAAGGGAGCAAGGTCATTGGACAGACAAATTAATTTAGGTTGCTTGGTTACTTTGAAGACTGCGTTACTGCGCGTGAAAAGAGGTCATTGGGGCCCCAAACTATTTTTTTTTTAAAAATTCTTTTTTGCACCGTCGATAGTTACGCCACTGGTATGTTTTTGTTTTATTGTGATTTCTGACATTGATGCAGCATTTACCCTTTTTTTCTTAAGACATTCAAAGCTTAAAAAAAGCAACCCTAAATTGAGCGTGTACACAAACACCTAAACATAAAAACATACCATGAAGTTTTGGCTTAATGGAAGGGATTGCATTTCAACACAACTAGACATCACTTATGGTTAGAGTGTGTGTATATTTAATATATGTGTGAATTGGTGTTTGATTTGCTGTGTAATTGTTGTCTTGGGTGTTGCATGTATTTATTCATGTCCACACTTGTGCCGGTGAAAATATGTTCCTTCCTTTTTCCTTGGTACTGCAGCACTGACATTTGCATCTTCTATATGACAGGCAGAGAGCCACAGCACACCACACTTGCAACCAAAATGAATTCATCTCTCCAGCAAACACATCAGGGAAGGCAATCCATGCCAACAAAAACTCATCAAGAAGAAGAGCAAAACTGGAAATAAAGTGGCAACGTTACTGAGAACTTAAATGTAACATGCTGATCCCATCCCACCTTCTGCCTACGTCAGAGTGTGTATATCAATCAATCAATGATCAATCAATCAATGTTTATTTATATAGCCCAATATCACAAATGTTACATTTGTCTCAGTGGACTTCACAGTTTGTACAGAATATCAGTATGACAATATATAGCATATATATATATATATATATATATATATATATATTATATTTGTTTTTGTTTAGGGGGGGGTGAGGTGGGCTTCAACGTACTTGGTTGGATTATCTTTTTTTAACTAGACTGTGGATATAGAAAACAGAAACTCAGATATTATAAACTCTTGTACAAGTAATTTTTTAAATACAAACTGCTCTGGCATCTGAGTAAATATGACCCCTCAATGAGTTATTGTCACTATTCAAAACAATATGCTGGTGACTTGAATTACTTTGGTATTGAGAGAGTGGCATAAAGAGAAAAGGGATAAGGAAGAAAGGAAAGGAGATGAAGGACAAGAAAGACAGACGAAAAGTTGCCGAACCACTGAAAAAATGAAAGGGATATTAGCCCTGAGCAGAGTGATAAGAGAGGGATGTAAGCGGCTTCCTCTTATCAGTCCAGACAGAAACAAACAGTCCATTCCAGCTCAAAGCCAAAAGACAGAAAAAAACCACACACACACACACACAGTCCAGTACTCATATAAAACATTGACAATATCAGTACTGGAGGCAAGAAGCATTAGTTTGAGCTGTGTAAGCAAATACACTTTGGTCTTCGTAATATGAACAGCATGCATCTTGCAGAGTATGGACGGAGATTTAGAGCGGCGGTGCCTTGGTGACTAGCCGATCTGCACCATGGGTCACTGATTGCAGGTCATTGTCTATCACACTGCCCAGAGTGTTCGCTCACACAGGGAGAAAAGTGCAGCACATCATGTGTAATGTAAGATCAGAAGGTTTCAGTATTGATCATTTCAGTCCAGAGTTGCCTCAGGCGTACAGTTAAGATGAACAGGATCAATGTACAGTCGAGACAAAATGACCAGGGATGCAACCATTTATCCAAAACATACAATCGCTCTGCCTCACGTACTGAGACAAATCCTGCAGGAGCTGCCAAGATATGAACTGAAAAATAAATATAGAGATTTAAATCAACAAAACAGGTTTTTTTTACTACTGTTCTTAATATTACATCTAACAATTTTATCCTGTTCTCAAAACATTTAGTCCATTATTGAAATGTCTGCATATTCATTTAGAAATGCAAGAGAGCAGAGAGCTATTTACTAACCAATAATATGTTTAGACCTAATGCAAAGCCAACATAACTGATAACATACTAATAAGCAGTCTAATAACAGATACATGTAAGAATGGTCCATACACATAGTGTTTATAAGGATTACATGTTTGAGTGCAAATGATGTTTATAATTATTAGGAGCATCCTCTGGTATGTTAACAGTTAAACATATGTAAATGTAAAACTGGTAACACACTTAATTGCATCAATATGTTACCATTATTCTGGTTTATGTTGCAAATACCTTGGATGCCTTTCAGCAATAAAATAATGCCTACAGTTTGAACTCCTGCCCATCCCTCGCAGTGTGGTAACTGGCTTTCGTTTCTGTGAGACCAACCTCTGCGATCGCACTAAGCCTTCTCCCCCAGTAAGGCTGATATTAAATGGCTCACTGATGAACAATCTGTCAGGGTCAATCAAAGAAGGCTTGGTTTGATTATCATCAGAGGAGCAAGTCAGAATCCAGAGGACTAAAGGTTTTCAAGCCCCCGACAGCACTTTAAACAAAAGGTGGAGCTATAAAAGTCACAATCTGGTATTGAAAACAACACCGCTGTGGGCAATGTGTAATTACTGCAGTTTTTATCCTGGCAAATGTCTCTACTTTCCTGTCGGTTGATTCACAATAAGAGCATGTGATTCAAAGAGAGAATGCTTCCGTGTTAAAAAGGGAAGCATGCCACCAAAGATCATAAAAACAAATGTTTTATAAATAATAACCATGCAACTCTGTATCCATACAATTAAATCAAACGTTTCAATAACATGAATAATCATGCATTGCTTTCTCCAAAAGGCAGTAGATACATATAAACACTTACCGCTACATGCCAGGGGGAATTCATTAAAACATCTTTAAGATTTATTTTATTTATCTTTCTACCTGTGACAAATTATGAATTGAATTTTAACAGCTTGTAGCATGTGTCAAAATGCTAGGTAAACATACAGAAAATAACTTAACTTTAAAGGTTAAGTTAAAATATTAAAATAAGCATATTTGTTGGTGCATCCTTGAAAGAATGCAAGTGGTGTGCCTTTTTTCATGTGTGTGCATATGTTGACATAGTCCACTTGGCAGCCGAGGCTTGCTCTGATTCCGTGGGTTAATCTATTTTGAGTGGAGGTTAATAGCACAGAAGGCTAAATGACAGACTCTTCAAATATGCAATAGTTGTTTGGATGCAGAAGTGTATCTGTTGCACAAATATGGTAGACACCAGCCAAATGATGCAACGACAACATTATATATCAATGTTTCCATTTTCAGTTAAGTGCCATCATACAGTATATACAGTAGAGAGAGGGCGTGGCATAGAGATTCAGTGCAGTTGCAATAGTTGGGAATTGTACACGCCAAATTCATATAAGCATCCTTTTTTACTGCTGAGTAGGGCTGTTGCAGAGAGATGCATACAATCACTTACCCTTCGCGCCGGGCCGAACCACGCCCCTTAACTGTGATATGATGACCACGGCCTGAAGTGAGCTATTGCTTTTATAAAACGGTTACCAAGTGTGGCAATATGAAAGAAAAATACACACTCTAATTTAAAAAAAATTCCCAAGCATGCCTCAAAGGTCTTTGCAGTCATATCCCAGTGCATATACACAACAGCAATGTATCCAAGTCGATGAGGACCAAGGCAGAATGCCTCAAAGATCTCGTCAGTCATATCCAACTGCACAGCCATCACAGCAATCAAACCAAAACAGTGAGGAACCGGACCAAGGCAATATTTTCACCATCATGCAAAAGCAAAACGACATCACAGCATTACTAGTGCAAAGCAGTCTTCATTATCCCCAAGGGACATACCAGTGTTTGATGGAAACCCTCTTGAGTACAACTTATTTGTCAGAGCTTTTGAAAATGGAGTGGAAGGAAAAGCTGCTAGCAGTGTAGACTGCTTATACTACCTGGAGCAGTACACTCGAGGGCAACCTAGAGAGCTGGTCAAGAGCTGTCAACACATGCCATCTGACGGGGGGTATCAAAGAGCAAGAATGCTTTTAGAAGAACGCTTTGGAAATGAGCAAAAAATAGCCACTGCATATATGGAAAAAGCACTTGGATGGGCACCACTGAAGTCAGAGGACATCAAAGCCTTACAAGCATTTTCACTATTCCTACGCGTCTGCTGTAACGCTATGGAGGACATAAGCTACATGTCAGAAATGAATATGCCATCAAACATACGTGCTATAATCATGAAGTTACCATACAAACTGAGGGAAAAATGGAGAAACATTGCTTTTGAACATCAGGAGAGACGCCATCGTCAAGCAGGTTTCAGTGACTTGGTCAATTTTATTGAGAGACAAGTGTCTATTGCATCTGACCCACTGTATGGAGACATTCAAGACACAGTTGTCTCATTCTCAAAATTCAAAGTTGGAAATAAAGTGTCACAGGGACGCATAAAGGAGAAAGGAAGCAGTTTTGCTACATCTGTGGCAGCTGTTCACTCTGAAACTCAAAAGGAAAAATACTTACCTGATAAGTCAACAAAGGGACCTTGTCTGCTGTGTGAAGAGGGCCACAGATTGGAAGTGTGCCCCAAGATGGAAAAGAAGCAGCATCGGGATAAAATTGATTTCCTAAAAATGAAAGGTGCTTGTTTTGGATGTCTATCAGTTGGACACATGAGTAAAGATTGTCACAGTCGGCTGTCTTGTAAGTTGTGTAACCTGAAACATCCTAGCATTCTCCATATCCATGCAAAGGAATGGAAATAAATCAAGTCAAAGGACTCACAGCAAGAAACAACAAGGATGAGTCAAGCCACTACTCCCAAGACATGTGGCCATATAGGAGCCGGAGCACAGGATTGCGTCTTGTCAATTGTGCCTGTAAAGATCAAGGCAAAGAAAGGCAGCACAATTCTAAAGACCTATGCATTTCTAGATCCCGGCAGCTCATCTACTTTCTGCTCTGAGCAACTGATGAGGAAGCTAAAGGTGAGAGGAAGGAACACTAAATTCCTGATGAAAACAATGAATAAAGAAAGCTTTGTCAACAGTCACGTCATCTCAGGATTAGAGGTAGCTGCACTCAATGGTAACATCTATATTGAGTTGCATGATGTGTACACCCAACGCAAGATGCCTGTGACTCGTAATAACATCCCACAACAGGAAGACTTGTATGCTTGGCCATACTTGGACTCTGTGGAAATTCCTGCTATCTATGCTGATGTGGAGCTGTTAATTGGAACTAACTCTCCAGAAGTAATGGAGCCATGGGAAGTGATAAACAGCAGGGGTAAAGGACCTTACGCTATTAGAACCCTATTGGGATGGGTTGTCAACGGACCATTGAGAGGAGGCAATGAGAGTGGGAGTAGCTGCCCCACAGTCACAGCCAACCGCATATCCATTGCTCACATAGAGGAACTGCTAGTGAAGCAGTACAACCATGACTTCAATGAGAAATCAGCAGAAGACAAGCCAGAAATGTCCATAGAAGATCTTAAGTTCATGCAAATTGCCAACACTTCAGCTGAACTCAACAATGGACATTACTGCTTGAAGTTGCCTTTTAGAGAAGAGGACAATGTTGCCCAACAACCGCCATCTTGCTGAGCAAAGGGTCCTCTGCCTAAAAAGGAAATTGGAGAGAAATCCAATATTCAAAGAGGAATACACCAACTTTCTTGATGATGTCATAAACAACGGCTATGCAGAGAGTGTGCCAGAGCATCAGGTGAAAGGAAAAGAAGGAAAGGTGTGGTACGTCCCGCATCATGGGGTGTACCATCCTAAAAAGAAAACCCTGAGTGGTATTTGACTGTGCGGCAAGATACAAAGGTGTGTCACTCAACACTAAACTACTCCAGGGACCTAACTTGACAAATTCCTTGCTCGGAGTTCTCACAAGGTTTTGCCTAAACTCTATAGCAGTTATGGCTGACATAAAAGCTATGTATCATCAAGTCCAAGTGGCAAAACAGGATGTAGACTTTCTTCACTTCCTATGGTGGCCAAGAGGTGATCTGACACAGCCGCTCACTGAGTACAGAATGACTGTTCATCTGTTTGGTGCAATATCATCGCCCAGCTGTGCCAGTTATGCCCTTAGAAAAATGGCTGAAGACCACAAAGCAGACTTCCCAGTTCATGTAACAGACACCATCAAGCAGAACTTTTATGTGGACGATTGCTTGAAATCCTTGTCTTCAGAGGCAGAAGCCATGTCTTTGGTTACAGACCTGACCGCTCTATGCCAGTTGGGAGGATTCCAACTGCTGAAATGGATCAGCAACAGCAGGTCAGTGTTGGAAGCCATTGATGTGGAGAAAAGAGCCAAGGAAGTGAAAGAACTGGATTTCGAGAGAGACAGCCTTCCTGTCGAAAGAACCCTGGGACTGCAGTGGTGCGCAGAAACTGACACCTTTGGGTTCAAGATGGCAGTCCAAGAAAGGCCATTCACAAGAAGAGGTATCCTGTCGGTGGTGAGCCCGGTCTACGACCCCATTGGATTTTTAGCACCCTTCACCTTACCTGTCAAGATAATGCTGCAAAACCTCTGTAAGATGAGCTACAGTTGGGATGAGCACATTCCTTAAAACTACCAGTTGCAGTGGGTGGGGTGGCTAGAAGATCTAAGAAGACTCAGCACTTTCAGTGTGCCGAGATGTTTTAAACCCAAAGGATTTGGACAGCTCACAAGTGCCCAACTACATAATTTCTCTGACGCCAGCGAGAACGGCTATGGCACAGTTTCATACTTGAGGCTGCAGAGTGATGATGAGAAGATCCATGTAACTTTCGTTCTCGGAAAGGCACGAGTTGCTCCTCTAAAGAATGTGACAATCCCAAGGATGGAACTAACAGCTGCTGTGTTGGCAGCGAGAGTTGACAGACTCCTGAAAGCAGAGTTGCAACTAGAGCTGGAAAACTCACTGCTTCATTCTGGAGTGAAATGGAGTTTCAACACTCCAGCCGCATCCCATCATGGAGGAGTATGGGAAAGAGTCATTCGCATGGTCAGGAAAGTGCTGAACTCTATTCTTCATCAGCAACATTTGGATTATGAGGGACTACAAACACTCCTGTGCGAAGTGGAAGCCATATTGAATGACCGTCCCATTACAAAAACCTCAGAGGATCCAAATGATCTCGAACCCCTGACTCCAAATCACATTCTCTTGTTAAAAGGCAAACCTTCTCTATCACCCGGGCTTTTTGACAAAAATGACTCCTACTCCAAACAACGATGGAGGCAAGTTAAATTCCTTGCCAATCTCTTTTGGCACAGATGGATTCAGGAGTATGTACCACTGTTGCAAGAGAGACAACGGTGGCCAAAGGACAAGAGGAACTTTGTCACAGGAGACATTGTCATCGTAGCGGACTCTAATGCCCCTCGCGGATCCTGGCTGTTGGGCAAGGTACTGCAGACCTTTCCCGAAAGACAAGGACTTGTGCGGTCGGTTAAAGTCCGGAGGAAGTACAACATCCTGGAGCGACCAATCACGAAGATCTGTCTTCTATTGGAAGCTGAATAAAGACTGAAACCCAACTTCTATTATTGGGGTTACCAACCCTATTGGATTATCTACATGAACAATGAACATTATGGATTGAGAATACTGATATGGACTATTCTATTTGGCTGCAATGTTTTGTATGTTGTTGAATTGTTATGTTATTATACAGTAACAATTAGGAGCCGGTGTGTTGCAGCCAATTTGATGTATTTTAATATTTGTATATGTGTGCTGTGATACTACTGAATTGACCTGGGCATAGGCGGGGACTCAGCCAATTTCAGGGTACAGCCTACTATTTAGGGAGGACACAGGTGTAGGGCTGTGCAATTAATCGTATTTTAATCGCGATTACGATTATGGCTTGCGACGATTAGGAAAACAGCATAATTGACAAAATACGATTATTTTGCTGGTTGCGCTTTCGCCCCTCCCTAAAAGCCCACTCGGCCACGTGGGAGTGACATGTGTTGTGAGTGTTCAGCGCAAGCGAAGATGTCAGAACAAGAGCAGCAACTAGTTAAAAAGAAGGGTCGCGGGGAGATTCCCAGTCGATCGCGAGATGTGTCTAAAAATAGAACAACAATATTCTGTTTTATCGTTAATGTCCTATAACATAATGTTCCCGTGCCAGAATAATGCACTTGAACGCATCAAAGCTTTGTGATTGGCCGGTCTCACCCTATGTGTCGGGGCGTGGCTGGTGAGCAGTGCACTAGTTCGCCGACGTTGTCCGTGTCAACAGCATGGATGGTCAACAGGAGTGACAGTCCGCACACACACAAGACCGCAATTATGGCAGAAGCAAAAAAGCCCAAAATATATAATTTTCCCTCCGAGTGGGAGGATCATTATTTTTGTATCTATTCCAATTCAAAGTCCATCTGTCTCATCGAATGATGGCTTTATCGAAGAAGGGTAATTTAGGAGCGACATTTCAAAACAGTGCACAAACGCTACGAGACGGAATTCCCTCCTAATTCTGCCCTACGCTCCAAAAGGGGAGGGGCCTGAAAGGACAGCTAAATGCACAGCAGTCCATTTCCACCAGGCCCAACAACAAGAGCAAGGCTGCTGCCATAGCATCTTATCGTGTCAGTCACGTTCTTGAGAAACACATGAAGTCTTTCAAAGACGGCGAAGTTATGAAATAAGCTTTGCTGGAGGCTGCCGACGCGCTTTTGTGGGACAGTAAAAATAACAGTAGCATTTCAACAGGTTTTTGATATAATAAAAACTCAATTTAGATACCGTTATTAATCTGCCGTAAGTTTTAGTTTGCTTGAACTTATTCATGATAATTATTGTACAAAATGGTATAAGAATGCAAACATTAAGATCTGTTCTGTTTAAATTGATTATAGTCTATTATCAGTTCAGAAACTAGTGTTGCTTGCATCCTATTTTAAAGGCATTTCTTTTTATACTCTAATAAAATGCAACAAAAAAAGGGTTTGATTCTATTTATTGCACTGTTGCAGCAGATTACTGTGTAGCTTCAGATCTGAGTTGTCTTATTAGTAAGCCTAATTTATACTTTTGTAGCAACACTATTTTTATATAATGGCAAAGAAAGGGTTCAGTCTTTCCTTTTTTCCTGTGTCATATGTGGCAGCACTGCCACAAGTTCCTCTTCAGAGAGGGTCTTCAGTACAGGTGGCAATATTGTCACCTGCCTGCGCTCATCTCTGAAACCAGACCATGTAAACAGGCTGGTGTTTCTTGCAAAAAATCTTTAAGAGATGACATGAGCAGCCCTACCAGCATTTGTCATGGTGGCCAAAACATTTTTATTTGGTCTTAAATTGTAGTTCAACATTTATTTCCTGTTACTTCTGGACCATGACGGTTGGCCAGCCTTCAACGTTTAACTGAGTGGAATATGTTGAATATGTTTTACCAAAATGTTGGCTATATGTTAAGGAGTTTTCAGTAGGTTGTGACAGTGCACTGCAACATGTTTGATTTCATTTATTTTGGTCTAATTTATTTTTATTTATCATATTAATATATGTTTAGTATGGTTTTGGAAGTGCGCTCCAACACATTTATTGATCTTGTTTATTGGTAAAATATTATTTGTTTTAAAGTTCAATAAATGGTCAATGAATAATCGTCAAAATAATCGTGATATCAATTATTGACCCAAATAATCGTGATTATGATTTTTGCCATAATCGCACAGCCCTACACAGGTGCACAGCATTAGGGATTGGGAATCACCAGAGGGAAGCCACACAGTTTTTCAACCGTGCGTGTTTTCGCTTATTTTCTGTTTGTTTTGAGTTAATTTCAGTTTATTTCTTTATCACAGTTAGTTGTTTAGTTATCAGTTAAACACCAGGCTCTTGTTTTGCTGTCATCATCCTGCAATCCAAATAAACATCTTAAATGCACTCAAAGAGAAGACCTGATTTGCTGTCAACACCACGCGTCTGGAAAAGCTTCACACCATATCCCTCACTGGCAAATATTTGTTGTTCGGTTGCCTTTACAGTCACTTTGAAGAGTCAAAACTGTTCTTGGCTTTGTTTTGTTCATAGTAGTAATGCTCATGTCATTTGCTCACTACTAGTCTTTTTTTTACCACCAGGTGTGCAAAAACTACGGGTACATTTAATATATATATTATATTATTATCGGTTATCGGTATCGGTCTTGAGAAGCAGGAAGTTATCGGTATCGGTTTAAAAAAAACAATATCGTGCATCCCTATTTATCTGCTTTGTATCAAGACCCGCATCAGAAAGCTTTTGAATGGTGGTACTTTTCCAGTTGGTCTACCTGCTCTTCACGTAGCTCTGCATGTCATCGTTTAGGTGCTTTTTTTTCTGGAGATAGGCACTGCTCAATCCACTCCTCCATAGTAAGGCCACCCCGGAGGTCGAAGTTAACCTTAAATGTTTCGATCTTAAGCTTTGTTAGTTAGTTAGTTTCGCAACGGACGTAATGTAACAGTTGTAACGGTTGTAGCTTTTCTCAGACGCGGAGGGATACATGACTTGTGAAAAGTAACTCCAATTCTACCCAAGATATACGCTCATTATATCACGGCTAAGAACCAATCAGATTGCTTGATTTCACTTGTCCGTTTTATAAGAGCATTTTAACAAGATAGGTTGAGGCGTTTATTGAGGGCAAGAGGAATTTGTGCCATATCAACATCCCTACTAAACCCAGGCAGTGGACAGACACAGGGGGCGAGTGGGCATGAACTACAGTGTCAACCACTGTCCTGATTTTAACCAGCTGTTCCAGACATCCCAATCACTATCTGCTAGACAAGTGGTCGCCAACCAGTCGATCGATCGTGAGTTTGGTGCTGGTAGATCGCAGACCGTTAAAAAAAAAAAAGTAACAAAAGAAAAATAATATAATTTTTTTTTAAAAATACGTTTTTAGATGTAAATCTATCATCCACCACCCCGTTAGCAGGTGCCACTTGATTTTTGAGACATTCCCTGTCGCTCCCGAAAATCCATGTACACAAATACATTATGAATTATTAATGTTTGTTTTTATGATCTCCCTTGAATCAGCCGTGTGCGTAGGCTACTGACCAATGAGATACGAGAAGAGAACGGGCCCTTTAACTGTTACATCAATATTAAAAAAAGATAACAGTTAGAGAAAACGGCGGAGCCTCAACGAAAGAAGGCGAAAACCTACCACTTCCATGAAGAATTGGAAGAGGAATTTATTATTAATATGCTGAAGGATAAGTGTGTCTGTATGTTGTGCCACCAAACGCAAGCACTGGCGAAGAGGAAATCTGGAGCGGCATCACAACACCCATCACCAGATGTTCCAAGAGCGCTATCCGTGGTAGGGAAGTTGAAGAGCTGAAATCGAGTTTAAAGGTCCAGCAATTGTTTTTCTCAAAGCCTGCTGCTCAAAATAAGGCTGCCACTGAAGCATCATTTTGCGAAAGTCACCTTTTGGTGAAACACAAGAAGCCTTTTGCAGATGGAGATTTAATTAAGGAAGCAATGTCCATTACCTCTGAGCAGTGGCGGCGCCAGATATTTGCTCTAGGGGGTGCTGTGGGGTAGCTTGACGTTTCATAGAGGGTGCTCAAACATTAAGGGTTTCCCATTAATGCACCAGCGCTACAGTTGAATTTTCTACTGCAACACTCCCCACACGCACACACAGTGTGCCCGCGACTGTTACAATGAAGGCTTGGTAATCAGCTCACGGCATATAGGTGTAAGCAGGGGTAAAGTGCTATTTTCACAAGTGGGGAGTGGACCTCACCTCCTCTAGTGGGGTTTTTAAATATTGAAGTTAAAAGCATCAATCTGGTGCACTTTGAGAGCCAAAATGAAGAGATCTATGGATATACAGTATCTCTCAACATACATATGAAACAGAACTGTAAACAGATTTTCTATTTCTTTATAGATATTTTACAAATCACTCTCCTTTTAAAACAAACTGTTTGAGACCCACTGAGATAACTAGACTAAAGTTAACTATCTAAACACTGAGAGTCCTTTACTTCACCTGAGCTGAGGTTATCTGAGACTCTCCGTCTGACAGGAGAGAGTTCTCCCTCCACCTTGTTGTTGAAAAAGCTCCTTATATCCGTTAGCTTGGCTAGCTAGCACCAGATGCTAACCACAACGATCTCCGGTAGATACCCACTGGTGCGCGAGCTCTTTCTCTCGCTCGCTTGCGCACGCACACAAAATGGCTCGTGCCACACACACACAGAGCAGAGCTTGAATGAAACAGACCCAGAAGTAAGCTACTTGTACTCACGAGGCCTATTATGTATAGAATCCCTCTCGCTTTCAGGTGGTTTTGATTGAGTGTCCACACGTGGACGTTTAAGGAATAAAAAACGATCCATTTGTCACTTTGCTGTTAGCAAATCATTTGGGGCTCCAGCTAAAAGTTAGTCACTCAAGTGTCACAAAGTAATTTAGCCTATGGGTAGGTCAAAAATCGAATGGGTGCTGGCCATTGGCCTAATCATATCACCTGTGTTGGCTTTATGTTTTTGGTCAAACATTTATTTGTTTCACATTTGCATTGATGTAATCAATAATTTATCTGATTTAATTTAATAAAAATAATAATAATTTTCGAAAAAAACAAAAAAAACCACATATTTTCCCCTAGCTCCCCCCTGGCGCCGCCCCTGCCTCTGAGACCCTCTTCAATGACTTCAAAAACAAAGAAGAAATCAAAATGGGGCTAAAAAAGGTACCGCTTGGCCCCACAACAGTCACGAGGAGGGTCGAATCACTGTCAGAGGACGTGGATCGACAAGTATTAAATGACTTGTTACTTTGTGAAAACTTTTCGCTGCAGTTTGATGAGTCCCTGGATGTAACAGACACAGTAGTGCTGGGGGGAAACGATTATTTTGAAAACGATTAATCGGGCGATTATTTGATCGATTAGTCGACTAATCTAACGATTATTTTTCTGTTGTTCAATTCATAAAAAACGTAATGTAAAAAAAATGTTTTTCACGATACTGTGTCTCAGGGGATCTTAATATTTAAGAACCTATTAATGTGTTATACCATATTAACGGAAATAATCTCAGCTAACTGACGATACAAACCATGTTTACCAAAACAAAACACAAGTCTCATAAGAAGCATCTAAATGACCCCTGAGCGAAAAATGCTAACGGACATTGGCACAGAACTCAAGATAAAAGTACCCTTATTACTTATCGTAGCTGCACATACAATATATCCGATTAAAGCTGAGACTCCACAGATTATGTAGGTATATAGTATCATCACTGAGTGATCCGGACTCGCGACAGGGGAAGCAAATACAGTCATCACAACACGTACCTCCACAGAGCTTCTCGGGAGATCGTCTCACCACCGTAATCTGATCAAAAGACGTGTTCAATGGCAATAAAATGAGAAAAAACGCGGCTGAATCGGTTAATCCATAGGTTTTTAACGTCTATGTATAAAAAATGATTGAATTTATAATCCATAATTCCATTTTATGTAAAAATCGGAGAGCAAATGCTAGCTGCTAATGGTAGCCACCACAGCTAGCTGCTGCTTCTGCTAGGCTATGCAGCAGTCTCAGTGAGATATAATATCTTTGCGTTTTGGACTAACTTTAAAATATTCCCATGCTTTTGAAGACCTAGGGCGAGATGTTTTCGTTTGGGGGCTTCGTGCGCAATCCTGTGAGGAGGAGGTGGTAGCCGTTTCAGTCTCCATTGTGTTTGAAGTGCGATTGCGAACTGCTTGTTGCTTTGGGTGACCCACGTGTGTGTAGCGACGCGTCGACGTTACAGCACTAAGACACAGCTCAGCTTGTTCTGTTTGTCAGAATGGTTTTCCGGGATTCCTTCAATATCGCTTATTCAAGGTGTTATTGGACGAGCTTGATGCGTCTTACGGAAACCTACTCATCCATGCTGACGTGCGGTGGTTGAGTCGCGGCAAAGTCCTGCAGCGGTTTGTTGACTTGCTACCGGAGATTAAAACGTTTCTGTCGACAAGGAATGAGAAGCACAAGGAACTCTCAGATGACGCGTGGCTACTGGACCTGGGGTTTCTGACAGACATAACGGCGAAACTGAACGCACTCAACAATGAGCTCCAGGGAAAAGACCGACACCTGCATCACATGATAAGCGCAGTGAATGTGTTTAAGGCCAAGCTTGGAGTCTGGATTGGGGAACAGGAGGCTGCATCACTTTCCCAACCTGGAGAAAATGTCACAGGCCATTGAAGACAAGGAGGCTTTTCACCCTGAGCAGTTCTGTTCTCACCTGGACAAAGTGGCAAACGAGTTCAGCCGGAGTTTTGGTGAGTTACATGCAGTGGCGAACCGTGTCTATCACAACTGGACCTTCTGTAGACACACACACACCCAACCCCGCCGCCGCCCCGTCCGCGGCATTATAATGTCCGTCTTTTCACTGAATTGTCGTCTTGAAAAGGGTACTCATAACAATTCCTCAACAACTTCATCTTCACCTGTTGCACTTGTCATTTCAACGTTAAAAACAATAAAACGGCATGAATTGCTTCGTCGCATTTATCTGATCATCTGTCAGGTCATCTCTGTCTGTCATCCTCTGTCTGTCTGCCAGTTAACTAGCGGGCCTTCTAGAATACCCTGGAACTGAGGGAACTCTGAAAGAATACGCCCATTGGCTACAAATCAATATATGATTGGTTGATCAAACTGTCAGTCCAAACGTACGCTCTCATTCAGTGCAACGGCCAGGGCAGTCTATCAAGGATGTAGAATACCTTGGTTGAAGGATATTCTACCCAGAGACCCAGAACAAGATCTGATTGGTTTCTTTCTTTTCTAATACAAAACCACTGAAATGCGTAGTGCATGGTCCGAGAAGGACAAACAAATCAACGTAACACTGTAATATTACAGATCAAAAACACAGATACGATTCTCATTTTATATACATTTTATTTATATAATTAAATCGATGTTTTGTTTGTTTAATCTGAGTGTTCCAGGGTATTCTCTGAATACCTTGAAGGCCCTGACGGTTTGCCACTGGTTACATGTGATGGAAGATATTGCTGCTTTAATTTCAAATCCATTCCAGCCCATTGACATTGAACAGGTGGCAGATAAATTCCAAGAGGTGTTTACTTTGCCAAGTGTTGACATGGAGATGATCGATTTGCAAAATTAGATAGAGCTAAAATGCAGGTCAAAGGAGAGTGGCTTTTGGGGACTTGTCAGCAGAGAGAAGTTTCCACTTCTCACTGCAGTGCACTAAAAGTGAGCGCGTACTTTGGATTCACTTACCTCTGTGAAATGTCTTTTTCACAGATGAAAATAATCAAGTCAAAGTACAGGAGCCGCCTTACTGACAACACTGACAGACTGTCTCAGACTGGCTGTCTGTTGCTATGAGCCAGACTACAAAGCCCTCACAGACAGCGTTCAGTCGCAGCCATCACACTGACTTCCATTAACAGGACTGTTTTGCCCTTTGGCATTGTGAAAAGTGATGCTGCATATTTTGGACAACCCAGTCCCATGGCACCAACACGATTTTTAATCTATTGATTTGTGTTCACCAACACGATTTTCCCCTTTTTTTCGTGTTGCACAGCACGATTTTAAAAGCAATGTATTTCTACTGGTAATGTGTTTGTGCCTGCAGCACGTATTTTTCTCCGGTCGGGTCGTGGAAGACCGGAAGCTGTGTGGTTCATAAAAACATGTTCTTACTCAATATCAAGCCACAATTATTGCTTTTATTTTTAAATCGTATAATTTCTTACTTTTGTTGCTGTCTGTGAGGAAAATAAATGGGGCTCAGAGCCTCAGGATACTGAAATCTGTATTTTTTAAATCTTTTTTTCCTTCTAATTAGTTATTCTTTTCAAAATAACACACTGTTATTTACTCACCAATAACACACAATTATCCTTGCTTTTATTTATTGGTTTAATTCCATAATCTCGGGCTTTTTTGGTGTCCGTCAGGAACTGAATTTCAAAATAAAAATAACCGGAAACAGACGTAGGAGTTTAGGATGGCCGAAGACACTACACTACCCATAATCCCCAGCTATCGTTTAGGACTACAGTCCCCGTGATTAATCTTCAAGCTCTGGCAGTGTGAGAAAAAGTTTTTAGAGAGTACTTGTCCATGGACAAGTGAGTTTGGCAATTTACTTGTCCGAATACATTTTTCACTTGTCCAGAATGGACAAAAAAAGGGGCCACTGGAATCTTCTTCTTCGTCATCGTATTTTAGATTTTCCCAAGGTTTTTACGACACCGCTAACGTAAGTCAATCAATCAATCAATCAATGTTTATTTATAGCCCAATATCACAAATGTTACATTTGTCTCAGTGGTCTTCACAGTGTACAGAATATCAGTATGACAATACGACCCCCTCTGTCCTTAGACCCTCTGTCCTCAGACCCTCTGTCCTTAGACCCTCTGTCCTTAGACCCTCACATCGTACAAGGAAACACTTCCAGAGAAAACCCACAGTTTAAAGGGAACATGGGAGAAACCTCAGGGAGAGCAACAGAGGAGGGATCCCTCTCCCAGGACGGACAGACGTGCAATAGATGCCGTGTGTAAATTGAAAAGATAATACATTTGCAACATAGGTAGTCCAAATGTTTGGAAATGCATGTGTCTATAATAAGAAGATGAATCCACGAGGATATCCATCCAGGACCTATGATCCAGGACCACAGCCACGACTCAAGATCCAGGGCTCGCGATCCAGGACACAGGAGCGCAGGATCATCCATGACTCCGGATCCCGGCGTATATAGACACCAAAAAGAAAGACATTTGGGGAAGCTGGGTTAATCGGAACATGAGAGTACACAGGTATAGACAGAGAGAAGGAAGAAGTAAGATGTCCCCCGACAAACTAAGCCTATATCAGCAAAACTAGGGGCTGAATCTAATCAGCCCTAACTATAAGCTTTATCAAAAAGGAAGGTCTTAAGCGCACTCTTAAAAATGGATAGGGTGTCTGCCGCCACCCTAAGGTGGTAAGTGAGCGGTAAGATTTTACTGCATCACACATAGGGTTGGGTATCGTTTGGATTTTAACGATTCCGGTTCTGCTTTTCGATTCCGGTTATTTTTGGTTCTCGATTCCGGTTCTTTGAGAGGGTCAAAATAAGTCCCATGACAAACTGGGAGAAAAATATATTTATGAAAACATTAAGTCAAATCTGTATTCCTATTTACAAATCACTTCATACTGTTGAATTTCTTACGGTTATTGAATACAATTATATAAAAATAATCTCTGCATTGTTTAGTTAGTTCTAAGTGGTGCAGTTTGAGAATGTACAATTGGCCCAGTCTCCTCTGATGTTACACTGCAACCTGCCTGTGAGACAGAGTCCAACCACACATGTCCATTCGACAAGCAGAACCGAAACTAACACTTCTAAACGAACAATGGCGGACACATACAATTTGCGAATGAGTTCTGCCTTTTGTAAACTGAATGTTTCAATCATTTGTCAATAAATGAGGCCGAAAAACGTCACTTGTCTGCCGGACAAGTCAATTGAAAGATCTACTTGTCCGATATTGTAAATAACACGTCCCGGACGGTGGGACGTGTACTTTTTCGCACACTGTCTGGGCTTGGATGTTGGAGTGGCAGTGCGCCAAGGTTACGCCAAGCGTCAAACAGCTGTTTGAAATGGAACGAAACCACGCCAGACTATCCAAAACCGGAATCGAATGCCCCCAAATTGAGGATGTTGTTTAATTGTTGATATATTTATGATCCACGTCAAGTATTCAGTTTTGCCGGCATTTCTTCCCGTTTTTCCAAAGGTCTTCTCATCAGGGCTCTATAAATAAAGAACTACGGCAGATCTGTAATATGTAATGCAGCCGAACCGCCAAAAAAGCCAGAGATTATGGAATTAAACCAATAAATAAAAGCAAGGATAATTGTGTGTTATTGGTGAGTAAATAACAGTGTGTTATTTTGAAAAGAATAACAAATTAGAAGGAAAAAAAAGATTAAAAAAATA